>NC_053489.1:250045007-250290007 GCF_905171775.1 Rana temporaria
GTAGCCAGAAATTGGGAGCTCGGAGAATGAAGGGCTGTTTCTTCGATAAGCACCCAGGATGTTGTAGGTGTGGCTGTCCACCATTGTTTGGCTTGGTTAAGGAGAATGGCTCTGTAATTAGCTCTAACATTGGGTACTCCCAGTCCTGAATTAGCTGTAGGAATGTAAAAGGTGGAGGATCCTACTCTCGGGTGCTTACTGTCCCATATAAAATTGTTGAAGATGCGTTGAATTGAAACAATTCAACAAGTGCTTTTTTAGTTACCACTATTCCTTCAAATTGGCTTTTGGAATTTACAAATGCAGCAATTTATAAATTGGATGAAAGGTTTAGCACTAGGAAACCCTTTTTTGATAGATATGTAGTGCATTTCATATACAACTATATACAGTAGATCAGTCCAAAATGAGGGACAAATGAGAAGGAACGAGGGACAGATGGGCTTTGTTCTGAATAAGGTACTGTCCCTCAAAATCAGGGCCAGTTGGGAGCTATCAGTGCATTGTTCCTAGGTTTAGTCCTGCAGGAGGAGACCCGTTTGCTGGGGCTCTGACCCTGGAGCAGAAGAGCTGGAGCAGCCATTGAGAAGACATTCAGGTCCCACCTGGATTTAGTGGGGGAGGGGGGGCTATACAAGAATCCTCTGTCCAGGGATTGAGATAGGTCAGGAGGAAACTCACTGGAGAGAGACAGGGGGAAGTTGGTGGGAAGGAGTCCAACTGTTCTATGGTGGTGTCTAAAGCTCTCACCCTGAGAACAGCCTGGTGGATATGGGCAGGAGCCAACCAGTAATCTTGTGGCCAAGTGAGTAATTGAGCCCCAATGCTGAGGAGAAGGGACAGTATGCAGATGTCAACCTCCTGAAGCAGTACATGCCACTAACAGCATTAGGAATCCTGTGGGACAAATCAAGTGCAGCCAGCAGAGTGTGAAGAACAGCCATAAGTTCAGCCAGCAGTGTGTGAAGAACAGCCATAAGTGCAGCCAGCAGTGTGTAAAGAGCAGCTATAAGTGCAGCCAGCAGTGTGTAAAGAGCAGCTATAAGTGCAGCCAGCAGAGTGTGAAGAGCAGCTATAAGTGCAGCCAGCAGAGTGTGAAGAGCAGCCATAAGTGCAGCCAGAAGAGTGTGAAGAACAGCCATAAGTGCAGCCATCAGTGTGTGAAGAACAGCCATAAGTGCAGCCAGCAGTGTGTAAAGAGCAGCTATAAGTGCAGCCAGCAAAGTGTAAAGAGCAGCTATGAGTGCAGCCAGCAGAGTGTGAAGAACAGCCAAAAGTGCAGCCAGAAGAGTGTGAAGAACAGCCATAAGTGCAGCCAGCAGAGTGTGAAGAACAGCCATAAGTGCAGCCAGCAGAGTGTGAAGAACAGCCATAAGTGCAGCCAGCAGAGTGTAAAGAACAGCCATAAGTGCAGCCAGCAGTGCGTGAAGAGCAGCTATAAGTGCAGCCAGCAGAGTGTGAAGAGCAGCTATAAGTGCAGCCAGCAGAGTGTGAAGAGCAGCTATAAGTGCAGCCAGCAGAGTGTGAAGAGCAGCTATAAGTGCAGCCAGCAGAGTGTGAAGAACAGCCATAAGTGCAGCCAGCAGAGTGTGAAGAGCAGCTATAAGTGCAGCCAGCAGTGCGTGAAGAGCAGCTATAAGTGCAGCCAGCAGTGCGTGAAAAGCAGCCATAAGTGCAGCCAGCAGAGTGTGAAGAGCAGCTATAAGTGCAGCCAGCAGTGTGTGAAGAGCAGCCATAAGTGCAGCCAGCAGATTGTGAAGAGCAGCTATAAGTGCAGCCAGCAGATTGTGAAGAGCAGCTATAAGTGCAGCCAGCAGAGTGTGAAGAACAGCCAAAAGTGCAGCCAGAAGAGTGTGAAGAACAGCCATAAGTGCAGCCAGCAGAGTGTGAAGAACAGCCATAAGTGCAGCCAGCAGAGTGTGAAGAACAGCCATAAGTGCAGCCATCAGACTGTGAAGAACAGCCATAAGTGCAGCCAGCAGTGCGTGAAGAGCAGCTATAAGTGCAGCCAGCAGAGTGTGAAGAGCAGCTATAAGTGCAGCCAGCAGAGTGTGAAGAGCAGCCTTAAGTGCAGCCAGCAGAGTGTGAAGAGCAGCTATAAGTGCAGCCAGCAGTGCGTGAAGAGCAGCCATAAGTGCAGCCAGCAGAGTGTGAAGAGCAGCTATAAGTGCAGCCAGCAGAGTGTGAAGAACAGCCATAAGTGCAGCCAGCAGAGTGTGAAGAACAGCCATAAGTGCAGCCAGCAGAGTGTGAAAAGCAGCTATAAGTGCAGCCAGCAGATTGTGAAGAGCAGCTATAAGTGCAGCCAGCAGATTGTGAAGAGCAGCTATAAGTGCAGCCAGCAGATTGTGAAGAGCAGCCATAAGTGCAGCCAGCAGACTGTGAAGAACAGCCATAAGTGCAGCCAGCAGAGTGTGAAGAGCAGCCATAAGTGCAGCCAGCAGAGTGTGAAGAACAGCCCCATAAGTGCAGCCAGCAGACTGTGAAGAGCAGCTATAAGTGCAGCCAGCAGAGTGTGAAGAACAGCTATAAGTGCAGCCAGCAGAGTGTGAAGAACAGCCATAAGTGCAGCCAGCAGAGTGTGAAGAGCAGCCATACGTGCAGCCAGCAGTGTGTAAAGAGCAGCTATAAGTGCAGCCAGCAGAATGTGGAGCACAGCCAGAAGTCCTCAAATTCTTTCAGTTGCAGTTCACCAGGGGTATCCCATGCTCCCTATCCCCCATCTAAGTTCCTGTTCCAATAAAAACCCTAAAAAAGCCTCCTAGACTGTTTTATGAGCTAGTGAAAGAATGAAGAAAATGCTGTGTGTCTAGCTTTTTGTGCTACAAAGGGTAAATAGGACCAAGCTCACCAGTGGCTCTTTAGGGGGTGCGCTACACTTATTATGGCCTGATCACGGCGATGCAGTAACATCAATGCATGTTAAATACGTTGGTGCGATGCCATGCCATTCACTTAAATGGCATCCTAGCACCACCTTGCTGATGGACTTAGGCTACATGTACACTAGCCTACCTTGACTGCGGGTCCGCGGCTACGGGAAAATGCAAAACACAGCAAAAATGCAAACCACATTTTAACGTTATTTTGCCACGATTTGTGTTTTCTGGCAGTCAAAACATTCTTATCCTGAATGCGATCCTTCCTCGTTCAGTATAGGGAGGTTTAACCTCACCTAGATGCGGCAGCTCCTAAATTCTGCTAAAAGCCTATGGCCCAGATTCTCAACCGAGATACGACGGCGTATCTCCAGATACGCCGTTGTATCTCTGCGTTGAACCGTCGTATCTATGCGACTGATTCTTAGAATCAGTTACGCATAGATATCCATTAGATCCGACAGGCGTAAGTCTCTTACGCCGTCGGATCTTAAGTGCAATTTTTTTTTGGCCCGCTAGGTGGCGCTTCCGTAGAAATCCGCGTTGAGTATGCAAATTAGCTAGATACGCGAATTCCCGAACGTACGAGCGGCCGACGCAGTAAATTTACGACGTTTACGTTAGGCTTTTCCCGGCGTATAGTTGCCCCTGCTATATGAGGCGCAGCCAATGTTAAGTATGGCCGTCGTTCATGCGTCGAAATTTTAAAAAGTTACGTTGTTTGCGTAACTCGTTCGTGAATGGGGCTGGACGTCATTAACGTCCACGTCAAAACCAATACGTCCTTGTGGCGTATTAGGAGCAATGCACACTGGGAGATTTCCACGGACGGCGCATGCGCCGTTCTTGAAAAACGTCAATCACGTGGGGTCACAGTAGATTAACATAAAACACGCCCCCCCTTCCACATTTGAATTAGGCGGGCTTACGCCGGTCAATTTACGCTACGCCGCCACAACTTATGGAGCAAGTGCTTTGAGAATACAGCACTTGCCCGTGTAAGTTGCGGTGGTGTAACGTAAATCAGATATGTTACGCCGCCGCAAAGATACACCAGTCTACGAGAATCTGGCCCTATGTGTACATTGACATATAGGATTTTATGAAGTTGAGTTTAGGAGCTTTGACGAAAAAACACCAAAAGCTCCTAAACTCAAAGTTAGGAGCTGCTGGTGTACCTGTGAAGCCTAACATGTGTTGATAGATGGTTCTCTGGCAAAAAATTATGCATGCACCATTTTTCAGCAAGCACCCTTTTTTTGCTAGCATACTGCACTGCACCGCAGCAATGCATGTCTGTCGGCAAGGTGCGTTAGGATGCCATTCAAATGAATAGTACTACATCGCACCAACACACTTAAAGTGATATTAAAGCTTACTTTTAAAAAAAATAAGAAACACTGTTATACATGCCTGCTCTGTGCATTAGTTTTGCACAGAGCAGCTTCAATCCTCTTCTTTTCGGGTTCCCCACCAGTGCTCCTGGCTCTGCCCCTTGAGCAGTGCCCCCCAGAGAAAGCCACTTGCCCTGGGGCCACTGCTGTTTTCTCGCTCCCAAGCCGCTGCTCTATGCATCCATAGGGCACAGGTAAGGATTGGGGAGCTGGGGAAAGCTGTTGCACACAGAAGGTATAAAAACCTTCTGCTTTTAGAACCACTTTAATATGCATGTCTGTGGTAAGGCATGCATTACTGCAATGTCACAGTCAGAATGGGCCATGTAGTTAAGGAACACAGTGGTGTCACCTCTCCAGCTGTTAAAAGAAAAGCAATGCACTTATAAAAAATGAACTCTTCCCTCTCTTTTTGTCTGCACATGTGCCTACTTCGAAGCATGACTGTCTCCCAGTGCTGGTTCTCCTTTTCCCAGTCTGAGTGCTGCTTTGCAAGGAATGACAGGATCTTAATATCAAGTCTCATCAAGATTTAGGTACGCTTGCCTAACTATTTTTAAAGAAATAGAAGTATTTTTTCCATTATAAGCTCCTCAAGGGCAGGAAGTGATGTGAGTGGACATCACTTCCTGTCCATGAGTGGACATCACTTCCTGTGAGTGGACATTACTTCCTTCCTGTCATTCCCGTGATCAAGTCTATCTGAAGACGAAACGTTGGGAGGTTGGCGTGCTGACGTCACCGCGTATTGAGGACGTGCCTCGTTTGTTTGTTTGCCGGCCGGCTACTTCTGTCCTTGCTGATTTTAAAACGTCTTAATTGTAAGTGTTCTACTTACTTTATTTTTATTAAATCTTGGCGGTACTTCACTATGTGAGTCTGTATATTTTTCATGGGACCTGGCTATCTGATCTCTGGATTGAAAGGACTAGTTTGAAAACGCCTCTCTGCTGTTGACCGTAACACACTACCATGCAATATTGATCCCTTGAGGGTCGCCTAGTTCCGGTAAGGGTCAGTGTGTTTTTATGGTGGTGGTGCTCCAGCTTTACTTCACAGTGTCTGTCATTACTAGCCACCGGGAGTTAGTCAGAGTGTCTGTTCACCATACGTTTTTGCACTATTTTTTCTGTTTTTTTTTCTCCTTTTCTACTGGGCTGAGTCCACTGAAGTAAGAGCTTCTGCACCGTTCTATGTTGGATCTTCTATTGGCTACACCATGGATGGCTCATTTTGATCCTTGGGGATCTATACTTCTGGTAAGGGTCAGCTTGAACGTGTTTACCCGGATATTGATCCAGCATTAACCACAGAATTGGATTCATTTCTTATTTTTTGGACTATTGTAAATTTTTCTCACCAATTTTGTATGTGTACACATATTGGGACTTCTTACATTGCTGATCCTTTGGTCATCCTTACGAGGTGTCTTTAGTACAACTCCTTTTTATTTTTATTTTATATGGTCACTTATATATAATTTTTAGCGCAACTCTCATCTCTTATCAAGATTTAGGTACGCTTGCCTAACTATTTTTAAAGAAATGGAAGTATTTTTTCCATTATAAACTCCTCAAGGGCAGGAAGTGATGTGAGTGGACATCACTTCCTGTCCATGAGTGGACATCACTTCCTGTGAGTGGACATTACTTCCTTCCTGTCAAGCGCTGCATAAAAAATTCCTTCCTGCACAAAAAATTACAGAGGACTTTACCCTGCCTGTGTAAAACTAAATAAAATTAAAACTTTCATAACCGTCCCTATATAAAATGAAAAAGAAAAAAACATACTTACTCGTCAATGGAGTCCAGCATTGTCTTTCTTGCAGGCAAAGTTCTCCTTCGACATGCTGCTCTCACGCTGCAATCTTGCAATGAGATCCCGCACATCTGCAGCTATGGCATGGGTCTCTATCATGAACATATCCCAGGAAGGAGCAGGTAGCTGGCTCTGCGTCAGTCTCACCTAGGCAAGAAATCATGAAGCGGACCTTTGTAAAACAAAGACAATTTTTTAATGTTAAAAAAAAAATGAATTGGTGGAAGAGGGTGAAGGTCTGATTTGCCCACCCCCATTCTCTTTGATTGACATTGATAAGGATTGCACTAGGCACAAAGAAGCCACCACATTTGTATTGTCAGTACTGGCGTAACCCCAGAGTCTATAGCTGGCCATACACTTAGTCAATTAAAGGTTTCTCCATCCACACAAACAAGTGGATGGAGAATTCCCCTCTGCCATGACATTGTTTTCCAGTATTGGCACCCACAGCTGTCAGAACACATCCACTGCATTTCAAGGCGTGGTACCAAAGAATCTAGGGGGGACTTGTTCACACAGGCAGCCAGAAGAGGTGTTAAAATAGGTTAAACTATGGTTTAACTGCCCTTTTTAAGCTGCAATGATGACTGGAAGCAGTTGTACACATATCCCAACAGTCCCAGATTGTGCAGGACTGTCCCACATTGACCCTACTCCTGCTGTCCTGCAGAGGAACTGTGCTGAGAAGGAGCTGGAAGGGGGATCTGTGATGTGGGAGTGGTCTGTACTGGGGGGTCTGTACTGAGAAAAGGCTGGGAGGGGGGTCTGTGCTGTGGGGGAGGGGGTCTATAGTGTGTGTGTGTGGGTTTGTACTGAAAGGGGGCTGTGTTGGGGTGGTCTGTACTGACAAAGGGTTGGGAGGGGCGTCTGTGCTGAAGGCTCTGTACTGGGAAGCTGTTGGGAGGGGCATATGTACTGAGGGGTCTGTACTGAGAAGAGGCTGGGAGGGGGGGTCTGTACTGAAAAGTGCCTGGGGGAAGGGTCTGCACTGAGAATGGGCTGGGGGGTGGTCTGTACTAGGGAGTCTGTACTGAGAAAGGGTTGTGGGGGGGTCTCTGCTGTGGGGGTGGCTTATACTGAGGGATTGTACTGAGAAGCGGCTGGGAGGGGAGTTTGTGCTGTAAGGGTGGCTTGTACTGGGGGTCTGTACTGAGAAAGGGCTAGCGGGGGGTGTCTGTGCTGTGTGAGGAAGGGATCTGTAATGAGAATTTAGGACTGCAGATAATAATGGGGTGCCTTGAAGCGGCTCTGCAGCTTACGCATGTATTTGCAAATGTGTGTGTAGCACTACCCTCAATGGAGCTGCTGGATTTTTGGGCGGCGTGCTACCTCGTGGCTCCTCCGAATTCTCTAGGGGCGAAGTGATGCGTATGTGAATAAACAGAAGTAAAGGAATATCCACGACAGGTGCTTTTTTGCTGTGCTCTTTATTACCCAGCCGGGTAAAAACAATAAACTTGCGGTGAGGAAAGTAAAGTTGAAAGGAGGAAGGATAGCAGATTCAGGCGTGATGATAGGGAAACAGTCCTGCTCCCAAATGTAACACTTCTCTGCGCCACTTCTGCCGGAATGGGTTTAGTGTACCCGGACAGGCCTCTCTCACTAACCTGGCAGCCGGAGTATCACTCGGACAATTATAGGAATAAGTCTCTGCCACAGACCCTCCTTGGTGAACTTGAACTTGGGAGAAAGTCTTTGCCACAGACCCCTCTCAAAGAGCCTCAGAAGATACCTCTGCCACAGGTCCCCTCTGGGTAGAATTCTTGGAGATATGCCTCCTTGGTTGAGTTACGTCTGGATCTCCTTCAACTTGTCGCCCAGGTACCGACTGACTGGTAATCAGTCCCGCAGTGTCCGACTACCTGTGATGCTCGGTGGTTTCGTCCAAGCGCTATTGGACCGCCAGCCTCTCAATGGCGCTCCTCAGACCGACTGTCCACCGAACAGCACACAGCTTGGAATCTACAAAAGAGGAAACCCAGTCGCTCACTGGATCCTCATCGCTGGTTCAGATGCTCCGGGCCAACATGGTCCCAGAACCAGGAACACCACGTGGCACGCACGCCCTGACCAGGTAAGAACCCAGAACCAATGGCGTATGTCCCATAAATACCTCTCCCAGCATGTACAGCGAGGACAAACCCTCGTGATTGGGTGATGGGAAAAGCACCCAAACCTCGACTCCACTGCTGCCACTTGCAGTACCGGGGCTGGAAGAACATCCCGATACAGCAGAATGACCCACAGCACAGCCAAGCTGAGACAGAGGCCCTATTCTCACACCTAATAATCAGGATCAGAGTCTAACTATACTCTGATCTACCCTTAAATTTGACTAGCACCAGTACTATAAAGTACATAGGCGCTACCTGTGCAACTAAACCCCTGTTTTTAACACAAACTGTTAGACAGGATAATTTGGTTGGTAGCAGATTAGCTGGCGAGTTGAGCTGGGAATTTTCTTTGGTTTTGTTTCATGTGTTTGTGTGTGTCGGTGTTCTGTACTGAGAAGGTGCTGGGAGGGGGGGGGTCTGTGGCCTGTACTGGGGGCAGGGTCTCTACCTGGAAGGGCCTGGGAGGAAGGTCTGCTCTGGAGGGTCTGTACTGAGAACGGCCTGGGAGAGGGTCTCTGCTGTGGGGGTGGTCTGTACTGGGGGATTGTACCTGGAAGAGGCTGGAAGGGGGGTCTGTGCTGTAAGTGTGGCCTGTACTAGGGGTCTTTACTGAGAAAGGGCAAGTGGGGGGGTGATCTGTGCTGTGGGGGGTGGACTGGGGGATCTGTAATGAGAGGGGCATGGGAGGGTTTCTGTGCTGTGGGGCAGAGGGCTGGGGGGGGGGGGTTTGTGTGTGCTGGGGTTCTGTACTGAGAAAGGGCTGTAAGGGGAGGGGTCTGTGTTATTGGGGGGGGGGGGGTTGGCCTGTATTGGGGGGTCTCTACCTAGAAGGGCCTTGGGAGGATGGTTTATGCTGTGGGGAGGGTCTGTTCTGGAGGATCTGTACTGAGAACGGTCTAATGAGAGAGGGTCTGTGCCGTTGGGGTGGTCTGTACGGGGGGGGGGGTCTGTTTTGAGAATGGACCGAGAGGGTATCTGTTCTGTCAGGGGGAGGGGTTTACTGAGGGGTTCTGTACTAAGTAGGGGCTGGGAGGGTGGTCTGTTCTGAGAATGGGCTGGGGGGGGGGGTGTTCTGTACTGGGGGGTCTGCACAGAGAAAGGGCTAGCAGAGGGTTGATCTGTGCTGTGGGAGGTGGACTGTACTGGGGGATCTGTAATAAGAAGGACCTGGGAGGGTGTCTGTGCTGTGGGGCGGGGGTTGTGCTGGGGTTCTGTCCTAAGAAGGGGCTGGGAGGGGGGGTCTGTGCTTTTGGAGGGTGGCCTGTACTGGGAGACTCTACCTAGTAGGGCCTGGAATGATGGTCTATGCTGGGGGGGGGGTCGTCCGGAGGGGCTATACTGAGAACAGCCTTGGAGAGGGTCTGTGCTGTGGGGGTAGTCTGTACTGGGGGTAGAGTCTGTACTGAGAACTGCCCCGGAGAGGGTCTGTGCTTTGGGGGTGGTCTGTACTGGGGGTCTGTATTGAGAATGGCTTGGGAGGCGGTCCTTGCTATGGGGGTGATATGTACTGAGAAGGGCCTGGGAGGGCTGTTCTGTGGAGGGAGGGGGGTCGTCTATACTGGGGGGGGGTCTGTACTGAGAAGGGGCAGGGAGGGTGGTCTGTGCTATGGGAAAGGGGGGGGTGGTTGGACTGAGGGGTCTGTTTGACATGTATTAGTATCAGGGCTGGGACAAGGGGTGGGCAGAAAGGACAGCTGCCCTGGGCACTGTTATATCATGTGAGGTGGGGGGGGGGCACCATGAAGAGATTGGGGGGATTTGTGTTGGGTGGGGGAATGTTGGGGCAGCAGAGGGTAAGACTTGTCCTAGGAGTGGAAATTTGGGGGGGAGTTAGGAAAGGTGATTTGGGGGGATTTTAGCAGGGCGGGAGGAGGGATTTCAGCAGGGTGGGTGGTTTTGTCCTGGGAGGAGGGGGAAAATTATGCTTAGGGGGTAAGCATGCTGACACACAATGTTCATACATCCTGGGGGCGGGCATATTGGCCCTGGGCTCTGGATTTCTAATATTAATGGAAATGTGGCACATGATACCATGTGTGAATTGGATGAATGCAAAAAAGGCGACGGTGGTGCAAGTTGCAACCTTTTCATGGTGGTGCACCATATTGCCTTCCAACTGCCTGTCCACTAATGTTTTTGAGAGGGCCAGAAAAATTGCTAAGTTTGAATGAACATTTTCAAATCCTCAGGGTGTTTGAGAAGTGCTGCTTGGCCACCAAAATTTTTTCTAAGTACTTAATGTGTGTATATGAACAGAGCAGAAGGTGCAGATATGATGACACCAGTACATACCTACCTAACCAGTCACGACTGGGTGTTCTCCCAGTACACAAACAGGTAGATCTAGTCCTCCCAGTATGCTCAGTGTGAGTGTGCTGGGATCAGTGACAGCCGGCACAGGCAGGGTTAATAGTAGAGCAGAGAGGCGGCCTGACTCCTCCCCCCATCCTCCGAGTCACAGCCTTCCCCAGCCAGGCCCAGCTCAGTCCTCATCCCAGCCTGACAGTCATGAGTGGGGACCATGTACCCGAGCACGGGGACCCCACCGAGGAACAAGATGTCGAGGTCACCCCGTTTAACCCCTTCCTGCACGAGTTCCACCCAGAGGGCTTCTGGCAGAAATTCCGGGTAAGATGGAGCGTATGGAAGATCAACACAGACTGGAGGATAGGACTGCTGGGCTCACTACCCCTTCATGGCCGATCACTGCAACTGGGCACTGCCAGGGGAAGGCTGCAGTGGGAGGAGGATGGGAGAGCAGCACTGCAGGGAAGGGGCACACTGAGCATGCCAGGACTTTGCTACTATAATATATATCTATATATGCATTACAGGAAAGGGGCACACTGATCATGCCAGGACCCTGCAACTATAATATATATCTGTATATACATTACAGGGAAGGGGCACACTGATCATGCCAGGACTTTGCTACTATAATATATATCTGTATATGCATTACAGGGAAAGGGCACGCTGATCATGCCAGGACTTTGCTACTATAATATATATCTGTATATGCATTACAGGGAAGGGGCACACTGATCATGCCAGGACTTTGCTACTATAATATATATCTGTATATACATTACAGGGAAGGGGCACACTGAGCATGCCAGGACCCTGCTCCTATAATATATATCTGCATATACATTACAGGGAAGGGGCAGACTGAGCATGCCAGGACCCTTCTCAGATATGTACACAGTATCTCACAAAAGTGAGTACACACCTCACATTTTTGTAAATATTTTATTATACCTTTTCATGTGACAACACTGAAGAAATGACACTTTGCTACAATGTAAAGTAGTGAGTGTACAGCTTGTATAACAGTGTAAATTTGCTGTCCCCTCAAAATAACTCAACACACAGCCATTAATGTCTAAACCACTGGCAAAAAAAGTGAGTACACTCCTAAGTGAAAATGTCCAAATTGGGCCCAAAGTGTCAATATTTTGTGTGGTCACCATTATTTTCCAGCACTGCCTTAACCCTCTTGGGCATGGAGTTCACCAGAGCTTCACAGGTTGCCATTGTTCTCTTCCCCTCCTTCATGATGACATCACAGAGCTGGTAAATGTTAGAGACCTTGTGCTTCTCCACCTTCCATTTGAGGAAGCCCCACAGATGCTCAATGGTGTTTAGGTCTGGAGACTTGCTTGGCCAGTCCATCACCTTTACCCTCAGCTTCTTTAGCAAGGTAGTGGTCTTATTGGAGGTGTGTTTGGGGTCATTATCATGTTGGAATACTGCCCTGCGGCCCAGTCTCTGAAGGTGGGGGATCATGCTCTGCTTCAGTTTGTCACAGTACATGTTGGCATTCATGGTTCCCTCAATGAACTGTAGCTCCCCAGTGCTTGCAGCACTCATGCAACCCCAGACCATAACACTCCCACCACCATGCTTGACTGTAGGAAAGACACACTTGTATTTGTACTCCTCACCTGGTTTCCACCACACACGGCTGACACCATCTGAACCAAATAAGTTTATCTTGGTCTCATCAGACCACAGGACATGGTTCCAGTAATCCATGTCTTTAGTCTGCTTGTCTTCAGCAAACTGTTTGCAGGCTTTCTTGTGCATCATCTTTAGAAGAGGCTTCCTTCTGGGACAACAAGCCATGCAGACCAATTTGATGCAGTGTGTGGCATATGGTCTGAGCATTGACAGGCTTTTTTTCCCCCCAGATCCTCAGAGAGTTCTTTGCCATAAGGTGCAATGTTGAACTTCCAGTGACAAGTATGAGAGAGTGAGAGGGATAACGCCAAATTTGACACGCTTGCTTTCCCCATTCACACCTGAGACCTTGTAACACTAATGAGTCACATGACAACAGGGAGGGAAAATGGCTAATTGGGCCAAATTTGGACATTTTCATTTAGGGGTGTACTTACTTTTTGTTGCCAGTAGTTTAGACATTAATGGTTGTGTGTTGCGGTATTTTGAGGGGAGGGCAAATTTACAATGTTATACAATTTGTACATTCACTACTTTACATTGTAAAAAAGTGTAATTTCAGTGTTGTCACATGAAAAGATATAATAATAAAATATTTACAAAAATGCGAGGGGATGTACTCACTTTTGTGAGATACTGTATAGATACATTGCAAGAAAGGGTGAACACTGAGCATGGTAAGACTGCTGGCGCCCAGCCCTTATTAGATCTATAAATGTATACATGCATTGTAGGGAAGGGGGCACACTGATTGTACTGGTCCTCTGCACTTTTCATGTCTACATATTTATTTATAGATTGTAGGAAGGAAGGGGGCACACTGAGCATGTCAAGACCCTTCTGAGATCTATTTATACAT
Source organism: Rana temporaria (assembly GCF_905171775.1). Taxonomy (NCBI): domain Eukaryota; kingdom Metazoa; phylum Chordata; class Amphibia; order Anura; family Ranidae; genus Rana; species Rana temporaria. The sequence continues at coordinate 250,058,038 of NC_053489.1, forward strand.
TGCAGGGAAGGGGACACACTAATTGTACTTGTCCTCAGAATTATACATCTATGTATACACTGCAGGGTAGGGGGCACAATGTGCATGGCAAGACTGCTGGTCCTCTGCCCTTCTCATATTTGTATACACATTGCAGGGAAGGGGGTACACCGAGGGCAGCAAGACTGCTGGTCCACTGCCATTCTAATATCTATCATATAAAAAATATACATCTGTTCATGTTTATAGATGTATGTGTATGGATATAGATTTAGATATATAGATAGATATATAGATATATAGATAGATAGATAGAGATATATATATATATATATATATATATATATATATATATATATATATATATATATATATATATATATATATATATATATATATATATATATATATATATATATATGATAGAGAGAATATGAATGAATGAATGAATTGAGAGATTTTCACACTTGTAATGTTGATGGATAGAGATATGTTTCTGATACATTGTAGCCCTTCTGTGCCATAGAAATGAAGCATTCCTATGCAGATGTGTGACATTTAATATAGTGCAGGGTACCCTTTTCACTATTGCAGTCTGGGTTTTGACATTGCCATTCTCATATTTGCATGAACGTTTATCTGCTGTATGAAAATGCTTGTTTGATAGACTGAGCTTTTAGCTCATCTATAGTAAATGGTCCATGGACTTTTAAACCCCGTTCACACTGAGGAGTTTTTCATGCGTTTTAGCGCTAAAAATAGCGACTAAATACCGCCTGAAAAACTGCTGCCCTGCAGTCTCAGTGTGAAAGCCCGAGTGTTTTCACACAGAGGCGATGCGCTGGTGGGACCGCTCCAAAAGTCCTGCCAGCAGCATCTTTGGAGCGGTGTGTTTACCGCTCCTTCCCATTAAAAACAATGGAACACCACGGCTTTACCTTCGGCAATGCGCCTCTGCAGAGGCAGTGTTAACCTTTTTTCGCCCACTAGCGGGGTTTAAAACCGCACTGCTAGCGGCCGGTATAGCACCGCAAAAAATAGCGGCACTATACTGTCACTACACCTCCCGCCCCAGTGTGAAAGGGGCCTTATTCTTATTCAGGATTTTAAAGACTTTTTTTCATAAAGATGAACTATGTAGATAAGGGATGTCTATAGATAAACACAAGCTGTGCATCTTTGATCAGAGGTGAATAATGCCCTTGGTATAGGTGTAGGCCATTAAGTACCTCATGAAGCCTGACTCAAAAACTCCCAGTTACTAGGCTGTTGCTAAGAGAAACGCAGCTATTTTCACACACCTTCACCATCATTCCTTTCTTTGTATCAAACTTTCTCAAGGGCTCTCTCTCTCCCCTGATGCAGTAGCTCTAAGCTCAGCATTTGAGACCTGTGATGGTGAAGATGAGCAGAAACAATAGGCCTCACTTACCCATGTCCTAGAAGCCCCCATCCCCCGTAAAGATATAAATGCTAAAGAAGAATCTTAGCAACTAATCCTTATATGGCAGCCCCCTCATCCTAAAATAGAAGGCCAAGGAAAGAAACATTTCCAATTAAATTGAGAGAAAAACATAACCTTAACTGGAATATCTGAGGGTCTCACACAAAGGCAGAGTGACATTGCTCTAGGTCAAACTGATAAAATAAGCTTTGCCAGAAAATCATTGAAGAATATGTTGTACAGTTGCCAAAGATGTGACAACGGCTCTTAGTGTCACCATACAAGTTGCTGTATGACCATACAATCAACTGGATTTTCCAAAGCTGTTTAACCACTTCCTTACTGGCCACTTAAAGCGGAGGTTCACCCAAAAATCCACTTTTTGACATTAGCTGTAGCATACTGCCAACATCTGCAGTATGCTGTTTTTTTTATTTTTTTTATTGTACTTATCGTTATATAAGCCCTTGTTATCCAGCTCCGAGCGGGGAATCCTGCGGGGAATGGGTGTTTCTAAGCGAAGAGGAGTTGATTGACGGCTGCTAAGGCGCGTCACGCCTTCCGAAAAAAACCGAAGTCATACTCGGGCGTTTACGGCGCCTGCCGTGTAGAGCTGACTGCGCAGGCGCCGTAAACACCCGAGTGTGACTTTAGCAGCCGTCAATCAACTCCTCTTCGCTTCGGAACGCCTATACCCGGAAGTAATCCCCCATCTCTGAGCCGGATAACAAGGGCTCGTATAACTATAAGTACAAAAAAAAAAAAAAAAAAAAGCATACTGCAGATGTTGGCAGTATGCTGGAGGGATGTAGCTAATGTAAGAAAGTTTATTTTTGGGTGAACCCCCGCTTTAAACCCCCTTCCTGCCCAGACCAATTTTCAGCTTTCAGCGCTGACGCACTTTGAATGATAATTGCGCGGTCATACAACGCTGTACCCAAATTATATTTTTATAATTTATATATCGGCCGATATTTGGCGTTTTTAAATTAATCGGCATCGGCCGATTTGTGCTTTAAAAATGCCGATTTAAACTTCAGCACCGCGACTTGCAAAAAGCTTCTGTAATAGAAGTCAATGCAAGTTGCCTGAAGCTTCCCGTAGAAGACCTTCTCTCTCTCCTGGGCAGCCTGCCAAGTTTTAGAAAAGATATACAATGTTGCTACTTGTCAATTAACTGAACTCCGTGTAGGAGAATTCTCAGTTTAACCATTTAAAGGCTAAATCGTTTTTGACACTTGATGCTTACAAGTAAAAATCCTGTATTTTCTGCTAGAAAATTACTTGGAACCCCCAAACATTATATATTTTTTTTTAGCAGAGACCCTAGGAAATAAAATAGCGATTGCTGCAATATTTAATGTTACACGGTATTTGCGCAGCGGTCTTTCAAACACATTTTTTTGGGAAAAAAATATACTTTAACAAAAAAAAAAATAAACAGTAAAGTTAGCCCATATTTTTTTTTCATCCAAAAGTTTTCATTACCTGTTTATGTGTAAAATATTATATATATATATATATATATATATATATATATATATATATATATATATATATATAAAATGAAATACACAAAAACAGGTAATGAAAACTTTTGGACGAAAAAATAAAAATATGGGCTAACTTTACTGTTTAGCCCAAAAGCGCCTGAAAAATCGGCTTAACATATCGGCCCAAAAAAATCGGCATCATAAATCGGCTATCGGCCGCCGCGATTTCTAAATATCGGCATCGGCATCGGCCAGAGAAAAACCCATATCGGTCGACCTCTAGTCTCTATGTTCAAGGGACACAGCATCGGTCTCCTCTCCCTGACAGGACGTGGAGCTCTGTGTTTACACACAAAGCTCCACATCCTGCCTCTGTAACTGCCAATCGCGAGTGCCTGGCGGACATCGCCGCCACCAGGCACGCGCACCAGCACCACGTGACAAGGCGGGCACAGCTTTTCCCCGCCGTGGGCCCTCAGCGGCGTGCGCGCGGGGGGGGGGGGAAATGTAAACAGGAAGACGTCCAGGGACGTCCACCCGGCAGTTGAGAGCTGCGCTGTAGACGTCTTTCGTCTATAGCGTGGCTCTCAAGTGGTTATCAAAAGGACCTACATAAACGATCCAATCATTTTGTAGTACAGTCAGGCAGTTCCTTGCACTACATCGTTGTCAATAGATATAAAGGAGATGCTACAATCTGATTGTAATGTGTGGTGGAGTTTTAGGGCAATAGGCAATAATCTGAAGGATCTATCTTTTGTATTTCATAACCTCTAAATGCATGAGTCTTCTTTAACAATAGCCTTGATCAAGAGCGATGTTCATGGAATGCTAACACACAAGAAACACGCGCCGTTCACCCAAAAAAAAAATGCTACCTGATTTATCGCAGTTCTAAAGCTAGATGGAGGGAGCCCTTTACTGCCTTGGGGCCTCAACATCTTACAATCGTTGAATGCCAAGTAGTAACTGTTAAGTAGAATGTTAGTGTGACTGTCTGATCTAAAACTTGAGAAGTTGACCCATATAACATGACGGCAACGAAAATTGCAGGAGTATTTCATAACGGAAGCTCTAACGGAGGGATTTGTATATTTTAAAGTGGAAATAAAAAAGTGAATATTTGCTCTGTTTTATAGGGAGCATCTAGAGATATTAATTGTGCCTACGCAGTAGTCTGAAAGATTTACCTTTTGGAGATAAACTTCAGAAATTCTACAAAATCAACTCGTCGTTTGATCTTAGGGGTACCTCTTCCATGTACAATGCAGGGTTAATAGCCATGTATTGAACGTGATGACTCTAAAGGCCCGTACACACGATCCAACTTTATGGCCATAATTGTCTGATGGATGTGTTGTGACGGATAATCCGACCGTGTGTATTCTCCACCAGACAATTTTTGGCTGTATTAACGACAACAAAGCTTGGCTGTTCATGTTCACCAACTATCTGACAATTAATCTGTTACGTCGGTTTATCTGATCGTGTGTACACAAGTCCGTCTAACTAAAATCCAAAGTACAAACGCGCATTTTCGGAACCAATGCCAAACATCAGACAACAAAAGGAGAAGTTGCCCAAACGGTGGCGGTAAAGAGCTGAAAAACTACGTGGTTTGGTGGATGTTGGCTGATAATTTTCTGTCGTGTGTATGCAGAGCCCATCGGACCAAAATCCACGGAAAAGTCCAATGGAAGTCCAATCGTGTGTACGAGGCTTTAGGGACTGCAACAGTATGGAGCTTCGGGTAAAAGAGAACAGTGCTGGAGTTTGCTCTATCAAGGAATAGGATAAGTAATACAATTTTCAATTCACCTTGAGACTAAATCGGTGGTCTCCAAGCTGCAGCCTTTGGGCTGAATGCTTGCCCATATCTGGCCCACGGGGCACTATTCCTTCTGCTGACACCAACAAGCAGGTACCATTCTTTCCACTGACGCCAACAGTGAAGAATCATTCCCCTTACTGACACCATCAATGGGGCATTTTCCCTTTCATTGAAACCAGTGATGGGGTATTCCTCCAACTGACACTAGAAATAGGGCACTATTCCTTCCATTGACACCAGCGATGAGGATTAATTCCTCCCACTGATATAAACAATTGGACACTATTCGACCCACTAATACCAATAATGGGGGCACTAATCCTTATATCCTACTGACTACATAATTTTTTTTTACACTGGGGCATTTTCTACTTCCAGTGGCCACTCCGGATCCCCAAAAGTCTGAAGGACAGTAAACTGTCCTTTGTTTAGAAAATCTGAAGACCCTTGGACTTAATGAACATGTAACTTCTGCCAGTCTCTTGGGAGCAAGGGTACTTCCTGGACTTTAGCTTTAAGTGCCTCCAGAAAAAAACATTGACGTATACCTGCAATGTAATTTTAGGGCACTGTCCACGTGACTTCTATTTCTACTCTACTGGAGTGATTTTTTTGGGGGGGGGGAAGTCACTGCTTTGCTTCTTACTGTTTTCCTTGCTGGAGAGAAAGCTGTACATGAGGATCTGCAGTGAAAGGATGTCCAAGCTTAAATTTGTATGTAGATTATTGTTTTCTACACCTCTTCTGCGGCTTCTTTAATTATTCCTCCATAAATCATCAGATCACCAATGTCAGGAGACATCTCAGAACTTGAACTTACATTTTAGATTGTAAGCTCTAACAAGCAGGGCACTGTGATTCCTCCTGTATTGTAACTGTACTGTTTGCTCATATGTTGCAAAGCACTGTACAACCTGTTGGCGCTATATAAATCCCGAATAACAATAATAATGAAGCAAAGATGGCTTCTTTCTCACACAGACACATGGTAGAACAAGGTCTACTGGCAATAACGGTGCCTAGTCTTCTGCTTAACTTTATGTGCCTAGCTTCCGAAGTTCAGTTGCTCATTGAAGCGGCAAGACTGTATTCCTGGTCTCAATCGCAATGAAATACTGTGATCTATCACGTGCAATGCAAAAATATGCATGTATTGAAAACGGTAGAATACTTTCCGCTGGAGTAATGTGCAGCTAAAGTATTTGGACTTTTGCCAGTAAAGGAAGTTCCACTAGCTGCTAAATATAAAGTATTCATGCACGGTATAGTCATTGACTTTCCATTTGTTCAGTAAAGATCTAGCATTGCTAGAGCTTGTGTACATGGCAGCAAGAAGCTCCCTTGTACACAAATTTAGACTGAAAATAGATTTGGGACACTTTTGACATTTGTTTACAATGTGTTTTGATGATTTTCTGATTGTTGCATATACTATTATGTTTGTTATCATTATTTTTATTCTCCTTTTTGTTATCGTGATTCAGATTGAGGTCAGATCACATTTATGCTGAAATCTACTTCACATAGGTTTTTCTCACAACTGAAAGAAGACAGTGTGTGTGTGTGTGTGTGTGTGTGTGTGTGTGTGTGTGTGTGTGTGTGTGTGTGAGAGAGAGAGCCCAGGTTCACACCGGGCTGCGGGAGTTCAGCTGAACTCACACGATTTCACTCCCGTTGGCAGTTCCAAGTCGGCCGAAAATCGCAAAAAGTAGTACAGGAACTACTTTTTGAAATCGGTGCAGCGTCACAGATGCGGCGTCTCACCGATTAGGACGGTGCCATTGCCGGCAATTTGCGGCAAATACCGCCGCTTTGACATGCCAAATCGCATGTTAAAACGCACCGGTGTGAACCAGGCCTGAGTGTGAGATACATAAACGATCCGGGGTGATTATGCTCTAGTGGTGTTTGCGTTTTAAGGAACACCAGTCAGTCCAGACTGTATTTTTTAGAGCCCAATTTTATTTAAACTAAACAAGCGTCACAGAAGATATTCCCTCGCAGGGGTTTCCACCATCATTATATAACAGAAATTTCAGCCTCCTGGCTCACACACTCTTACTTAGTCAAAACTCCCCCCTGGAGCTTACTTGTTCAGCTTTGTGCTGCTTGGCCAAGGGCCACATCTGCCTCCTGCAGACAAACACTCTCAGGCCCCGTACACACGACCGAGTTTCTCGGCAGAATTCAGCCAGAAACTCGGTCGGAGCTGGATTCTGCCGTGAAACTCGGTCGTGTGTACACTTTTCAGCGAGGAACCCGTCGAGGAACTCGTCGGGCCGAAAAGAGAACATGTTCTCTATTTTCTCGTTAGTCAATGTTCCTCGGCGGCTTCCACACTGAACTCGATGTGTTTGGCACGTCGAGTTCCTCGGTCGTGTGTACGGGGCCTCAGACTCCTAGAGACTGCCTGTCTCTCTATCGTGGAGCCGTCTCCACCTGAAAGCCCTCCAGACTCCTACACCAGGCCACCTGCCTGTAGGGTGGAGCTGTTCCCAAGTGCGAGCCCTGAGCTCTCTTTCTGAGGGGAATATAAACCCAGCCCACAGGTGTGCAATCAGCATGCCTGTCTTTGCCAAAACCAGGCTGAAGGTGCTAATAGACACCGTGACCTGGGGTCACCTCTCCACAAATACATTACACACTATCTCAGGAGTACACCCCTCACATTTTTGTAAATATTTTATTATATCTTTTCATGTGACAACACTGAAAAAATGACACTTTGCTACAATGTAAAGTAGTGAGTGTACCGCTTAAATAACAGTGTACATTTGCTGTCCCCTCAAAGTAACACCTATGGCATTTTTAGTGCTTTTTGCATATTTGTACTACAGAACGTGTTCCATAGGAAACCATGTTAAATGGACTGTAGTGCAAATCTGCAAAAAGCACTAAAAATGCATAGGTGTGAATCCAGCCTCAATGTCCAATTGGGCCCAATTTGGACCATTACTCACTTTTGTTGCCAGCAGTTTAGACATTAATGGCTGTGTGTTGAGTTATTTTGAGGGGACAGAAAACTTTACACTGTTATACAAGCTGTACATTCACTACTTTACATTGCAGCAAAGTGTAATTTCTTCAGTGTTGCCACATGAAAAGTTATGATAAAAAAAAAATGTACAAAAATGTGAGAGGTGTACTAGCTTTTGTAAAGTACTGTGTACAAATATAAATACACCATTGTTTACATACTCAGGCAGAATTTATGATTTATTGGCCATTTTTCAGAGACTATGAATTATGACACAAAAACTTTTCTTTCACTCATGGTTAGTGTCTGGCTGAAGCCATTTATTATCAATCAACTGTGTTTTTACGTTTTTTTTTTTTATTATAATGACAGCAGAAACTACCCAAATGTCCCTGATCAAAAGTTTACATACCCTGGTGATTTTGGCCTGATAACATGCGCACAAGTTGACACAAAGGGGTTTGAATGGCTATTAAAGGTAACCATCCTCACCTGTGATCTGTTTGCTTGTAATTAGTGTGTGTGTGTGTGTGTGTGTGTGTGTGTGTGTGTGTGTGTGTATAAAAGGTAAATTAGTTTCTGGACTCGACAGACCCTTGCATCGTTCATCCAGTGCTGCACTAATGTTTCTGGATTCTGAGTCATGGGTAAAGCAAAAGAATTTGTCAAAGGATCTGCAGGAAAAGGAAGTAAAACAGGAAAGGGATATAAAAAGATATCCAAGGAATTGGGAATGCCAATCAGCAGTGTTCAAACTCCAATCAAGAAGTGGAAAATGAGGGGTTCTGTTGAAACCAAACAACGGTCAGGTAGACCAACTAAAATTTCAGCCACAACTACCAGGAAAATTGTTCGGGATGCAAAGAAAGACCCATAAATACCTTCAGGTGAAATACAAGACTCTCTGAAAACATGTGGGGTGGCTGTTTCAAGATGCACAATAAGGCGGCACATAAAGAAAGATGGGCTGCATGATCGAGTCGTCAGAAGAAAGCCCTTACTATGCAAATGCCACATTGTATCCCGCATACAATACGCCAAACAGCACAGAGAGAAGCCTCAAACCTTCTGACACAAAGTCATTTGGAGTGATAAAACTAAATTTAGCTTTTTGGCCACAACCATAAACAGTACATTTGGAGAGGAGTCAACAAGGCCTATGATGAAAGGTACACCATTCCTACTGTGAAACATGGAGGTGGATCGCTGATGTTTTGGGGATGTATGAGCTACAAAGGCACAGGAAATTTGGTCAAAATTAATGGCAAGATGAATTTGGTATGTTATCAAAAAATACTGGAGGAACATTTGCATTCATCTGCCAGGAAGCTGCACATGGGACGCACATGGACATTCCAACATGACAATGATCCAAAACACAAGGCCAAGTCGCCTTGTCATTGGCTACAGCAGAATAAAGTGAAGGTTCTGGAGTGGCCATCTCAGTCTCCTGACCTCAATATCATTGAGCCACTCAGTGGAGATCTCAAAAGTGCCGTTCATGCAAGACAGCCCAAGAATTTACAGGAACTGGAGGCTTTTTGCCAAGAGGAATGGGCAGCTTTACCATCTGAGAAGATAAAGAGCCTCATCCACAAATACCACAAAAGACTCCAAGCTTTCATTGATGTTAAAGGGGGCAATACACGGTATAAAAGTGGTTGTATACCCTCTTGTCATAATTGCACCTACAGGTAAGCCTACATTAAAGGGGTTGTAAAGGAATTTTTTTTTTTTTTTTTTTATAATAAGCATCCTTTACTGCAGACATTCCTCTTTTCACTTCCTCATTGTTTGTTTTTGCTCAGAAGTTTCTCTATTTCTTCTCTGTTCTGTTCACTTCCTGCTTGTCTGATTTTACTGACCACCGTGATGGGAGGCTTTACTGCGGTGGTCAGTGACATGCTCGCCCCCTCCTGGAAACTACATCTGTGCGGCAGGACGCTCTCTACGTGTTAGAGACCTCAAGGAGGTGTGAATTACTGGGCGTGCCGCAATTCATACTGAGAAATTTAGTTCTTACATGAACGAACAATGCAAACCAGGAAGTGAATGAGAGAACAGAAACTAGAACGCCGGAGGTGATATAGATGAAGGAATTTAATAGGTATTTACTTGTTTTTTAACAGAATCGTTACACTATTCTGTCTGTCTACCTTGCAGACATTAATTTTTTTTTCCTTTACAACTCCTTTAAGGCTTACCTGTAGGTGCTTGCAATGTCTCCTTAACCCACATGGTTAAGGAGATATTTGCAGAAAAGCGGGCACCAATGTCTACAGCTCCAATCTAAGGTAAGTCATTGATAATGAGCTAGTATGCTAGTCATACTAGCTCATTATGCCTTTTGCCTTGCTGATTAAAAAATAAATAAATAACTTTTGGGTATACAACTGCTTTAAGAACTTGGGTATGTAAACTCGATCAGGGCCATTTGGGTAGTTTCTGTTGTCATGATTTTAGAAAGAGTAAACACAGTTGACTGATAATAAATGGCTTCAGCCAAACACTAACCATGAGTGAAAGAAAAGTTTTTGTGTTTATCATTCATATTCTCTGAACAATGCCCAAGAAATCATAAATTCTGCCAGGGTATGTAAACTTATGAGCATGTGTGTTTTTTATTATAGTGATCATGGTTTTCGCTTTTCCAGGATAGACCAGTATTAGGGGAGATCTAGTTCACCTTTTAGCATGGCTTCTTTCCCAGCGCCTGGTGACGAGAAGACAGTAATGTTTGTGAGTCTGTGTAAAGAGGCCTAACCACACTAACTGCTAATTAGTAACCACGGAAACATGAGCTGTTCTGGCATCTATCATCTCCTTTTATACAAATAACAGTGTATATACTGTTCATAAAGAGCAGAAATTGGGTGCAATGGGGTTTGGCGAGATCCACGGTGTCTATGTGAGAGATATATATGTATATATATATATATATATATATATCACACGTGTGAGTGTGTGTGTGTGTGTGTATATATATATATATATATATATATATATATATATATATAAAAATTTGATGGCTGGCTAGCCTCCTTGATGTATACATTCTTTGCTGTACACCTAACTTCCTGCAGATCTTTGCATTAAGCTGCAGTGCCTGGCAGAGGCATTTGTTTGGATGAGTGCCCCCACTGAAGAGAGAGTCATTTCTAAACCCAGATCCTTGAGGCTAATGTGATCTGCGGTACATCTGCAGCACACAAGCAGCCTTTTACCCTGAGCAGATCACCTGATCAGTCATTTGTTTGTACTATCCTCAGAATTGAGCTATAAATAGATTTCCATTACAGATCTTCTTCATTACAAGGCCGTTCTTCAATGAATGCTTGACAAGCTAAAAGCCGTTTGTTAGGATGGCTGGGAACTTTTTAAACAAACTGACCCTAGGAGAGTTTTGTAATAGAAATCCCTTATTGCGCCATCTTGTCACTATTGGAATTAAAGCGGTTCTGAAGGCAGAATGTTTTTTTTTACCTTAAAGCGTCATTACACCCACTTAAAGTGTTACTAAAGTCAGATTACATTTTTTTTTATTATTATAAAAAATAACAAACAGGTTATACTTACCTTCTCTGTGCAGTGGTATTGCACAGAGTGGCCCCCGATCCTTCTCTTCTGGGGTCCCCGGGGGCAATCTTGGCTCCTCCCTCTTTTTTTATGTCCACCATAGCCAGCCACTGGCTATAGGGAGAAGCGGTCTGTGCGTTCCCAACCTGTGTGTCTATGGAGCCACGCTCCATAGACTTACACAGTGGGACTTAAGCCTGCCCCCCACTCCCTCTTCACTGCATTTGACAGCAGCAAGAGCCAATGTCTCCTGCTGCGTATCGAATGCTGTGCGAAGAGGAAGTCAGGACAGAATAGATGCAGCCTTGCACAGTGCTGATCTCTTCTCCCCTCTCTTACTGTTCACACAGGGAAATTTCTGCTTTAAACGTATTTAACATTAACCACTTGCTTACTGGGCACATAAACCCCCTTCGTGCCCAGACGAAATTTCAGCTTCCGGCACTGCGTCGTTTTAACTGACATTTGCGCGGTCGTGCGACGTGGCTCCCAAACAAAATTGATGTCTTTTTTTCCCCACAAATAGAGGTTTATTTTGGTGGTATTTGATCACCTCTGCGGTTTTAATTTTTTGCGCTATAAACAAAAAAAGAGCGACAATTTAAAAATATATATATTTTTTACTTGTTGCTATAATAAATATCCCAATTTTGGTTAAAAAAAAAAAAAAATTTCTCAGTTAAGGCCGATACGTATTTTTCGACGTATTTTTGTAAAAAAAAAAAACGCAATAAGCGACTGGTTTGCGCAAAAGTTATAGCGCCTACAAAATGGGGTATAGAACGATGCGCCGGGCACGTTGTTTCCCGCTGCGCGCCCCCAGCGGCGCGCACAGGGAACAACAGGACGTCTAAAGACGTCCACTCGGCACTTGAGAGCCGCGCTGTGGACGCCTTTCGACCATTGCGCGGATCTCAAGTGGTTAATGCATTTTTTTTTTGTATTCTGCAAAAAACCTGGATGATCCTTCTGCTCTCTATTTCCACTTTCTGTTCATGTCCATAATTCAGCTGGGGTTTTGCAGCTGTGGTGGCAACTCTGCACATGCTCAGTTTTCAGTGATTTTTTTATTTTTTTTATTTTTTTTATGCTGAGCATTTCCTCCCTATCACATCTGAGCAGCTTATGTGACTATAGTCACACATGTGAGCCTATACACAGTGGTAAATGACAGCCCACGCCCTCCCTCCTTTGCGGCACTGTACCCAAATAAAATGTATGTCCTTTTTTACCCTGCCCCCCCCACAAATGGAGCTTTCTTTTGGTGGTATTTGATCACCTCTGCGGTTTTTATTTTTTGCACTATAAACAAAAAATAAATAAACGTCAATTTAAAAATTATATATAATATTTTTTTTACTTTTTGCGCTGTAACACAACCAATACATTTGTTTTCATAAACGTAGGCCAGTATGTATTCTGCTACAGATATATATATATATATATATATATATATATATATATATATATATATATATATATATATTAGTGCTGTCAAACGATTTAAAATTTTTAATCGCATTAATGTCATAGTTAACTCACGATTAATCTATCTAATTTATGACGAATTTCCCCACAAATATCGCACAATTCTGCAAGTGATTATAATTTATGATCGCTGTTTTCTAGCTGATCTAAAACCATTTTTGACATAAAGGGACACTTTTGGACAATCTACAGTTTTCAGGCAGAAAGAATAGTTTTTATTTTTTAAAAGTACATGTAGGACACTGGGCAGACCACTAGGGACAAGGGGGGTGTGTATTTTTTACATACAGTACTGTAATCTATAAGATTACAGTATACTGTGTGTATTGTGTTTGTTTACTTTTTTGAATTTGGTGCCGTTCTCCGCTCCCGTGCGTCGTAACGTCGCAGGGAACGGAGATCGGCGGCACACAGACACTGTGAATCGATCGAGGAGGACCCGCCAAGCGAGGAGGACCCGCTCGATCACACAGCGGGGTGGCATCGCCGATCACACAGCGGGGTGGCATCGCCGATCACACAGCGGGGTGGCATCGCTGGATCCAGGGACAAGGTGAGTAACTTGCCTGTGAATCCAGCGAGAAGGTAAGCCGCGCCGCGCCGCTGCACACTCTGCACGTCCACCCCGAGTGCTCCCGCGTTAATCGCGCGATAAAAATATTGACGGCGTTAACATGGGTTTGCGTTAACGCCGTTAATATCACGTTTAACGCACAGCCTATATATATATATATATATATATATATATATATATATATATATATATATATATATATATATATATATATATATATATTCTCTAATAGCTTTTTACTAGTAATCGCAGCGATCAACGACTTGTATGTGGGACTGCGATATTTCCGTGGACAAATTGGACACCCAACTGACACTGTCAACGCTTTTTTTTTTGGAACCAGTGACAGCAGTACAGTGATCAGTGCTCAAAATATTCACTGTCACTGTACTAATGACACTGGCAGGGAAGGGGTTAACATCTAGGGTGATTAAGGGGTTAAATGTGTGGCCAACATGTGTTGAGACGTTCTGTTTTTGCTAAGCAATGAGCCGTTTTTCACTTCCTGTTTTGCAGAAAGAAAAAAAACAGCACATTGCTGCTGTCAGAAGAGAGCCCTGTGTTTTGTTTACCTACACAAGACTCTCTTCTTTAATATCCAGAGCCGATCACCGGGTGCCAGTGACCAATCAGCAGAGCGGCACGTTGCCGTGGTATATCTACGTTGGGCGGTCCGCAAGCGGGTAAACTGTGTGTATCGTTTCAATTAATTCTCTGCATTAAAGTAAAAACCTTCTGCATGCAGCTCCCCAGCCCATATTTAGGCTGCATTCACACCTAAACGCAGCTTTTTGTCCCGCGATTTGCCGCGACAAAACGCTGCGTTTTTTACCACGGTTTTCGCTGGAGGGGTGATTTACACATTGTCGGCTATGGCCGAACGCCGAAGCCGCCTGAAAAAAAGGGTCAGGGACTTGATTTGAGCTTCAGGCGTACGGCGTTCGGCGTGGAGATGTGAACCATCTCCATAGCCGACAATGTTAAATCACCCCTCCAGCGTATTTCAGGCTGCAATAGCGTCGGGCGTAAAAACGCCTAGGTGTGAATGGAGCCTTATACTTACCTGAGCCCGATCTCAATTCAGCGATGTACATCAGAGAAGCAGCTCTCTCCACTCTCCTCCTTGGACAGAGGTAGCAGCAGGAGTTTTTAGGCGAGGCTGTGGCTTCTGCCTAGTCCGAAGCCGCGGCCTCGCCTAAAAACTCCTGCCCGTAGCTCCCCATTGGCTCCTGGTCCTGTCGGTTTCAGCCAGTGAGGGGAGGGGGGGGGAGGGGAGGCAGGCCCAGGACACGCTGTGTATATCAATGGACACACAGCCGGGGGCACGAGAAGAGGAGGATTGGGGCTGCTCTGTGCAAAACCATTACACAGAGCAGGAAAGTATGACATGTTTGTTATTTTTAAAAAAATGACAATCGTGCCTTTTGGAATCACTCTGAATTGTATCTACTCCAAAAGTTTAATATATGGCCACCTCATCGTTAGATGTGGTGGCCCCATTAGTATTTCATATTTTTTATTTATTTTTAAATGGTAGGGTTTTTTTTTTTTTTTTGTGTAAGGTATATGTTTGTATATATTGAATAAAAATGAGCTTGGTCGTCCTTCAAACTCTTAAAGGGGTTGTAAAGGAAACATTTTTTTTTTTTTTTTTTATAATAACCATCTTTTACCTGCAGAGATTCCTCTTTTCACTTCCTCATTGTTCGTTTTTGCTCAGACGTTGCTCTATTTCTTCTCTGTTCTGTTCACTTCCTGCTTGTCTGATTGTTACTCACCACCGTGAAGGGAGGCTTTACTGTGGTGGTCAGTAACGTGCTCGCCCCCTCCTGGGAACTACATCTGTGTGGCAGGACGCTCTCTACGTGTTAGAGACTTCAAGGAGGTGTGAATTACTGGGCGTGCCGCAATGCATACTGGGAAATGTAGTTCTTACATGAATGAGCGCCGCAAACCAGGAAGTGAATGAGAGAACAGAAACTAGAACGCCGGAGGTGATATAGATGAAGGAATTTAATGGGTATTTACTCGTTTTTTACCAGAATCATTACACTACCTTGCAGACAATAATTTTAGGCAAAACATTTTTTTCCTTTAACTCGAACTCCAGTAAGCTGCTGGCTGAGAATTCAGAGTTTGGTAGAGATAAGTTTCAAGGATGCCAAAGTTCATCACTAATATTTTTTATCATAAAGGACCATCATATTTAACTTACATTTTTTTTTTCTTATCTTTTCTGTGTATTTAATTCATCTGCCTTATGTACAGCAAGGCATAGTAGTTCTTCTCAATCTATAAGTAACCCTTGATTGCTTATCACTTTTTCTGTTTATTATACTAAAGCTGTAAAGCGCTGATAAACTGCTCATCGTGTAGCAGCTCTGAGCTTCTGGTTACATAATGTGATATTACACCGGTGTTTGTCATTACGTACAAAGATAAAGTGTGTGTTTGTACTTTTTTTTTCAGTTTTGGATAGAATAACCACTTGACCTCAAGATTTATCCCCAACCCCCCCTCATGGCCAGGCTATTTTTTGCAATACGGCACTGCACTACTTTACCTGACAACTGCCCGATCATAGAACACTGTACCCAAATAAAATTTATGTCCCTTTTTTTTTCAATAAATAGAGCTTTCTTTATGTGGTATTTTATCACCTCCTAAATTATTTTATGTTTTGCACTATAAACCAAAAAAAAAAAAAAGTTTTTTATCTTTGTTATACAATGTATCCAATAAAAAAAAAATCTAATTTCTTCATACACGTAGGGCAATATGTGTTCTGCTATATATTTTTGGTAAAAAAAAAAATTCCCAATAAGCGTATATATTTTGGTTTGCGCAAAAGTTATAACGCCTACATACTATGGGATATATACTGTAATATATAAAAAAAAAATTTAATGGCTGCGATTATAGCGAATTATAGCAGGAATGCGATATTGCGGCAGACGGTATGACATTTTTGACACTTTGTGGGAACCAGTGAGGCCCCGTACACACGAGAGGATTATCCGCTGGAAAAGGTCCTCCGGACCGTTCCCGCGGATAAATCCTCTGGCGGATTTTGATCTGATGGTTGTACTAACCATCAGATCGAAATCTGCGCGGAATCCATCCGCGGTGACGTGTCGCGCCGTCGCCGCGATGATGACGCGGTGACGTGCGCAACGCTGGAAGGTAAAGACTTCCCACGCATGCGTCGAATCATTACGACGCATGCGAGGGAGGGGATCGGACGGATTGATCCGGTGAGTCTGTACAGACCACCGGATCAATCCGCTGGACAGGATTCCAGCGGATAGATTTCTTAGCATGCTAAGAAATTTTTATCCGCTGGAAATCCATCGGCCTGAAAAATATCCGCGGATAGATATTCGCTGGGACGTACACACCACAGGA
This sequence comes from Rana temporaria, assembly GCF_905171775.1. Lineage (NCBI taxonomy): Eukaryota > Metazoa > Chordata > Amphibia > Anura > Ranidae > Rana > Rana temporaria. The sequence continues at coordinate 250,074,805 of NC_053489.1, forward strand.
TCTATCCGCTGGAACTGATCCGCGGATAAATACCAGCGGATAGATCCTCTCGTGTGTACGGGGCCTGATACTAATACAGTGATCAGTGCTAAAAATATGCACTGTCACTGTACTGACACTGGCTGGTTAAACAAGGCGATTAAAGGGTTAAATGTGTGCCTAGCCAGTGTTGTGTGTGTTTTTTTTTTTTTTTTTTTTTTTTTGTGTACTATGTAAACTGTTTTTACTAAAGGGATCTAATCTATCACTGCTGGTAGAACAGAGCTCTGCCTTGTTTACATAGGCAGAGCTCTGTTCTGCATTGCTCTTCACTGATCAGTGGGTGCCGGTAGACATCCATTGGCTGGCACCCACGGAAATCCATTGGTCGGCACCCACAGATCGGCTTGTGCTGTGTCTAAGCACACCACCTGCCTGGAAGTGCCCGATCGCGTACTGGGTACATAATCCAGCGCAGGAGAGCCACCTTGCTGCTCTACATCTAAGTGATGCAGTCGGTAAGCAGATAGGGAAAGGTTTGAACTACTGTTGGGTTTCTGCTGCTGTCTGGGACTCTTTTAGAGAGATTTCCCCCCCACCTCCTGCCAAGGAGACAGCAATTTAACCAGAAGGGAAGTGAAGTAATATCTCCAACAGCAACACAGATAGAAAAAAGTAAGCAATAAATCCAACCACTGTCTGCATGGGTCCTGAGGACAGAACCGTAAGTGCCAAAAGGGTGCATGCACCCTGGACCACAGACTGGGTACCAGATAGGATTGCCACCTCATCACTTTTAATCCTGAACACATATTTAATTACACAGGTTCTGTGGCTGATTAAGGTGGTAATTAAACTCACTTGGCGCCTTATCTGCATTTAATTAGCCTCAGAAACTGTGTAATTCATATGTGTTTGGGTTTAAAGGGATGAGGTGGCAATCCTAGTACCAGAACCGCACCCCTGTAATGGACAGTGGCGCCTACCTTTTTTGCTGGACAGCTTGGGCTGCATCTAAATGTGACATATAACGTTTATTTGTAAAAGGAGTACATATACTGAATAGCATCAGTATTGGCAGTGATTGAACAGGTGTGTGTGTGCTTTTTTTTTTTTTTTTTTGTAATAAGGGCCCTCCGTGGAAATAACAGACCCATGTAATCCCTACAGTCCTGTAAGTAAAAGCCAACCCAAACATAAACTTTATCAATCTGATGTACCTGATCGGACCCAGAAGTGGGCAGATGCATGCATTAGCGATTCCGTTTAGATCCGCCCGCCCATTGGGTGTATTGCTGTGCGTTTGTATCCGTCACGGGTCCACCCCGTGCAAAAGGGGCCTACTTTATTCTTTTTCGTTTTTATTTTATTTGCATTGTTTGTTTTTTAGTATATTTGTATATGGCTTCAACCCTTCTTCTCTTTTTTTTTTTTTTTTTTTTTACAAGCTTTCTTTTCTATATATTTGTAATTCTTTTAAAATCTAGAGATTTGTGGGAGCTCTTGGTAGTTACTTGGTCCCTCTTAACAACTGCTGAAATATCACTCGCATAGGGTGGGCATTGTTTTAATGGGTCATTCAGTCTATAGTTTCACATTATGAAAAGAGCTGAAAAGCACATCTTTTGTGCAGAGCAGGACGATAACTTGCATCGAGCTGATTAGCTTTCTCCTTGAAAGACTATACATCCCCCCCCCCCTTCTAGTTTATGTTGGCAAACTGTCTAGTCATCTGAGAATTTTCTCTTAAGGTAATGGGACAAATGCCAGATTTCGACAGGCAGGACCGATAAGGGTATAAGATTCCCAAAATACCTTTACAAGGCTCTGCAGAAGTAGGAGCCCATCAAAGCAAACTTGCCTTCTATTGCCATATACAGTATTCTCTGCTCCAGGCACTTCAGTTTTTGGGAAGGCACTTTTATGTTACCCTTTATGCCACGTACACACGATCCGAATATCGTACGAGAAATGTCGTCCGAGGAAGAATCGTCCGATAATCGGATCGTTCGTACAGGGCTTCCGTGAGCCGATCATGACAGTTCATCCGATGTTATTTTATCGGACATGCACGAAAATTTTCCTCGTACGATACCAGATCGTACGATTTTCGTTTGGTCAGTACAGTTGTCGTCCGAAAATGCAACACAAATACATTACAACACATGACATCACTTTTTATATTTTTTTCTGTCGTACGAGAATTTTCGTGACTTTAGCAACGTATTCAATTTCTACTTGCGACTAGTAAACGGAAAAAGTCGGACGATCTGTCACCCGATTTTCGGATCGTGTGTACGTGGCATTACAGGGATTAAGTGCTATATGATCTGAATGATGTTATGAGGTGGGGGTGGTGGCACAGAATCAACACAACACATGTATGTCAAATGGAAAAATGTTATTTATTTTGGAATATAATCCTAAAAACAAAATCTTTCTTTTATAAAGAAAACATTTCTTTATGTAAAGGACATTGAAACTATAAATAATTAGACTGTTGGTTATCAACTGATGTCACAAAACAAAGTCTTTGAAGGAAATATGTAGGCTGTCGTGGTCATCCTTTGAAAATGCCAGTTACCTTGCTGTCCCGTTGATCCTATGGATTGCATATATACGCACACACAGATTTTGGGATGAATATGCGGATTCGGACTTCACATACTGCACGATTATATTCCATTCAGTGTCTTTAAGAGGAACTTCCCCCTTCTAAAAATGACAGCAAAGGCACCTTGAAGTGGTTGTAAACCTCAATCATGAAATCTGAGCAAATCACCCATATCTGCAGTGTTTACTTATCTCTCTCCAAAGCTCTGAGTGTTGTTTTTCTCTGTTGCTTCTTCCTCTATTATCAGTCTGAGTCACTTCTGAGAAGTTTCCTCGACACATGAGATACAATTGGTGTCGGGGGAGGGAATGGGGGGGAAGAGGGGGTGTGTCTATTCACAACACAGTTCTTCTGCTGTGTGAAGAGGGTGTGTTCCTTTCCTCCAATCGGCTTTCACACACTGTAACTGCAGCCTCTCTGCCCCCTCAACAGTGACACTAACAGATGAAAGAGGATTTTAACACTTTTATAGGGGTGTAGGGAAGAGAAGATCGCAGATAAACAAGTAAAACCTAGGGGATTTGTTTCATCTCTGTGTATCATCTGTACTTTACACCATACCTGCATGAAAACTGATGGCTGCCACCTTGCTGTGGGTGGGTGGCTGCTGGCTGGCCTGGCACCTTGCTGTGGGGTGGGAATGCTGCTGGCTGGCCTGGCTGGCACCTTGCTGTGGGTGGCTGCTGGCTGGCTTGTATCAGTGGCCTGACCCCTTGCTGTGGGTGGGTGGCTGCTGGCTGGCCTGGCACCTTGCTGTGGGTGGCTGGCTGCTGGCCAGCTGCCTCAGTGGCTTGATACCTTGCTGTGGGTCATTGGGTGCTGGCTGGCCTCAGTGGCCTGGCACCTTATTGTTGCTGGCTAACGCGCCCGTCCGAGTTGTTACGCCCAGTGCGCGGAAGCATAATGATGTCGCGTGCGTGTCCTGCGCACCATGTTTGTAGGCTTCTGGGCCCCAACAAGATGGCTGTGGCCCATGGAGACTAATATCGGTAATATCAGTCTAGTTTGTGAATGCTGATATCGGCAGCCCCGATAATCGGCAGGATTGACTTCACCCCAAGTTTGGTTATCCCGTGCCTGTTTCGGGTCAATGAGTTAAAGTGTAAAAGCCAGACAGTGCCAGGCATGCAGCATTTTCAAAAGTAAGCTACGACAGCCTGCATATTTCTCATAACAGAGGTTTCCTTCAAAGTGGTTCCCACATTAATGCAGCTCCTTATTGACGTCAGTCATTACAAATGAATGGACATAATTCATGGGATCTTTTGGTTCAGCCTCTTCTGATTAAGTGGCTAATGACGGAGGCGTTTTTCTTCAGATCTCCTCATTTTCTGAGGAAAGGCATTAAAATTTGAGTTTATTCTTTTGTAATCCATCTGCATGGCACTATTGTAATCTTTACTGAACATGAATCATGAGACAAAGGCCCAGTGTATGTGGTGAATTGGTCTGTACAATCCGTTCCTTAATATTATCTTCAGGTGTTCAAAGACTCTAATACATTTTCTTTACTCCTCCCTTTTTTTCTCTTATTTTCTACTGGTAAAAACATGTTTTTTTTTTTTTTTTTATTATTTAAATATAATAATTCCAATCTTGTTTGCTTTGTTTTTGAAAATGGGAGCTCCTTCGTTATGCAGATAAGTGGATCTCCTGAACTAGCCCAACATAATTAGATGGGTGTATCTACTCATACAGAATAACGCTGGATGTAGCCAGAAAAGCAATATATGTTGTCTGGCCATTCTATAAATATGGGCAAACGTGCTGTACAACATTTCTGCTCCTCCTCCTGATACCTGTCTGTCCTCCAATGTGCAAATGAGTTTCCTTGGCAAACCCAAAAAGCAGATTAATTAGTTGTCTGAGTCATGGCTTGGCTCTGGGCAGACAAGGGAGGCATGTCATTATTTCCAGCATCCCATCATCTTGAGGGCTTTTAATTTTTTTTTATTAGTGCTATAGATTGTATATTATCCATGTCCGCCTTCCTTAAAGCGGTTGTAAAAATAAAAACTGCAAGGCAATGGTATGATGTGCTAGTATGCATCGCATACTAGCACATCATGAAATACTCGCTTTGGAACGAAGCCCTCCAGTGCGGTACTGTCACCTCAGAGAAGGCTGACATGTTTCCCTGTCTTTCTTCCGAGTTCACGCGCTTTGGCTATGTGATTGGCTGAAGCCGTGATGACGTCACCTGACACGTGTTTCTGATTGTCACTTGCCAGCAGATGCAGACTGTCACTTGCCACACATTGAGGATTGTCACTTGCTATGTCGCCCGCCACCAGATGCAGATTGTCACGTCACCTGACGCATGTTGCAGTTTGTAACTTGCCACAAGTTGTGGATTGTAACTTGCCACGTCACCTGCCACACATTGCAGATTGTCACGTTGCCTGCCACTGCAGTGATGCAGGGCGGGCGGTGAGAGATGTCATCTCACTGAAATGCATAAAAGGCTTTTAGCTGTCTGGAACTTTTTTTTTTTTTTTTGGTATGGTAATACACAAAGTTTTAATTCTATAACCCAGTGCTTTCCCCTGCAGTACTTATTTTATGCCACAAGATGCCCTCGGTCTGATGACCAGCATCATGCAACCCACTTCCTTTTAGCCCAGGTTGTCCTTGACCTGCCCCCAAACCCCTGACTGGCCAGCCCACTCACTCGCCCGCTGACTGGCCCACCCGCCCACTCACTCACCTGCCTGCTCACCCGCCGGCCCATCACGGGGGGTAAGTTCCCCCCGTTGACTGCCCCTGGATTGAATCCGCCCCTGCAATGGGGACACTAGTTATGGTGACCTAGTGGTCCCCAAGGAATTACCTTAATTTTCAGGGATTATCTCTCACTTCTCTGCAATGGGACACAGATGGCGGAAAAAAACCTCAGAGGTTATAACCCTCCCTCCTTGTTCTATCCTAAATTAAACACTTTTTTTTGCCTATAGTTAAGTTTCAAATAAAAGATAATTTACATTTACCTCTGCTGCATTCTTTTGCCAGAAAGAAAGCTGTCAAACAGTTGGGCTCTACTGACCAGTACCGTCTATTTCTGAAAAATGAACAATGTCCTATCCTTCTGTAGTGTCTACCTCAATCTAAAGCCCTGAGTGTGTTTTCTCCGTGCTGCCTCATGAGACATTTCTGACTAGTTGTGCCCACCCCAAGTCATTGAGGGGAGAGCTCCAGCACACAGCCTGTGTATGACAGCCTCAGCTCTGCATGTTTCCCTATATAGAGGGGTGTGTCCATTACCTCCATGAGGACTCAAATTGCACTCGGCTCTCCTCCCTGAGCTATGCAGTGTTTGACACCAGATTCCCTTCCTTGCCTCTGAAAGTTCAGAAAGGCTCCTAGAGCTAGTTAGTCTCTAATGGAAATTTTAATTTCCACTTTTAAAAAATAAAAAAAATTATAAGAAATTGGCTATGAATGCAAATGGTTCTGCCTTTTTGATCAAATATGACTTAAATGGTAAAAGCAGATCAATGCACCCAAGGTGCAACATGCATGGCCTTTTTCTAATGTTTAGCAGTGCTTTTGAAAGTGATGGCTTTTGTCGCTTCCATGAATGTCGCTAAAGCATTAAGGCATGCCAGTCCATTCATTTTAAAAAGGCTGGCAGAGCAACTTGGTGCACAAAAAACATACTGCATGTGCAGCATTTTTGTCAACGCCGTGTGCGCTTTGTTGCTATGTACTATCAATGCATTGCTGTGCAGGCTAAATAAATGTCACCACAATGCAAAACCTATGTATCACACGGTCATGTGCAACACATTTGTGCACTGTAAAATGCCTGCTGTCGGAATGCATCAGAGTACATCGGCTATAAAAGGCTTTTAGCTGTCGGGTAAAGCCGCCATCTGGATTTTTTTTTTTTTTTTGGTATGGTAATACACAGTTTTAATTCTATAACCCAGTGCTTTTCCCTGCAGTACTTCTTTTATGCCACAAGATGCCCTCGGTCTGATGACCAGCATCATGCAACCCACTTCCTTTGAGCCCAGGTTGTCCTTGACCTGCCCCCAAACCCCTGACTAGGCTAGCACAGTGATGATCTCTCTATCACTCTGCTTTCTCCTCCTGTCAGTATGCTTCTTTTCAGTACACAAACTTCTGCTGTTGCTTCTTCCTCCCATTCTAGCCCTGGTGTACAAGGATTGCATAAGACTGATACCAGGTCAGATTCACGTACTTTCACTGCTTACTTGTAATAAATACATTTATTGATGTATTAATGATTACATTATTGATTTTTCTTTTTTTTTACATGTGAGTTCAGCTTTAAATTCAGCATGCAGTTTACCCCTGTTGTACTGTATGTATGATGTGCATGTTATAAAATGAAGTTGCCTTGCTGCTAAGCCTGCTAATCTTTATTGACTTAGTAACACTGATACTAACTATAATCTTCTCTGAAGCTTTTACTTTCACACAAAGAAACGTATAGTAATGCGTGTTCTTGCGTGTTTTTGCATGCATGCTGATCTTTTTCACTACATGGTAGTCAAATTGGGTTCGATACATTTTCGTTTCTTCATGTCTTTTTCCTGCATTGCAGAGCAATGAAACTATCTGGTGTGACTGAACTCTGAATCAGCAATGTTTAGTAGCAATATTTGCTTTTACGGGTTTGCATAAGCCTTAACCACTTACTACCCAGGCCAATTCTGGAATTCCTCACCTACATGTTAAAGCCATCTTTTTCTTCTGAGTATTTTTCTAGCAAAAAAAAAACAATTCCCAAACATTGTAGATCTTCTTTTTTTTTTTTTTTTTTTTTTTTTTAAGCAGGCCTAGAGCAGGGATCTTCGAACTACGGCCCTCCAGCTGTTGCAGAACTACAAGTCCCATGAGGCATTGTAATACTCTGACATTCACAGACACAACTAGGCATAATGGGAATTGTAGTTCCTGAACAACTGGAGGGCCGTAGTTTGAGGACCCCTGGCCTAGAGGATAAAATGGCGGGTGTCGCAATTGTTTTATGTCACATGGTATTTGCGCAGCGTTTTTTCAAACACCGATTTATTTTTTGGAAAATAAATACACTTTAGTAAACACAATATGATACCCAAATATATCATCCGTAATCACCGTGCTGCTATTTGCAATAAACTACGAAGTGTAAAATAAAAAATATTTGGCTAGATTCACAAAGAGTTACGCCGACGTATCAGTAGATACGCCGTCGTAACTCGGAATCTAAGCCGTCGTATGTTTAAGTGTATTCTCAGACTGAGATACACTTAAACCTAGCTAAGATACGACGGCCTGCGCCGTCGTATCTTAGCTGTCTAGTTCCGCCGGCCTCTAGGGGCGTGAACGATGATTTACGCCTAGAATGCGTAAATCAGCGAGATACGCCGATTCACGAACGTACGCTTGCCCGTCGCAGTAAAGATACACTGTTTACGTAAGGCGATTCCTGGCGTAAAGTTAGTCGAACAAATAGCTGGACTAGTCAATGTTAAGTATGGCTGTCGTTCCCACGTCAAAATTTGAAAAATGTACGTTGTTTGCGTAAGTCGTCCGTGAATGGGGCTGGACGTAATTTACGTTCACGTCGAAACCAATATGTCTTTGCGGCGTACTTTGGAGCAATGCACACTGGGATATGTCCACGGACGGCGCATGCGCCGTTCGTAAAAAACGTCGGGTCACGAGTAATTTACATAAAACACGCCCCCTCATCCTCATTTGAATTAGGCGCGCTTACGCCGGCCAATTCACGCTACGCCGCCGTAACTTAGGAGGCAAGTGCTTTGTGAATACAGCACTTGCCTCTCTGACTTACGGCGGCGTAGCGTAAATACGATACGCTACACCGCCTCAAAGATGCACACATCTACCTGAATCTAGCTAATTGTGTGTAAAAGGCTTCTACTACTAAGCACTGTTATGTGTTCCCACACCATAAAAAACAAGTGCAGCGATTCCTTTACGAATCAATAACTTGACAATAATGGTGAAACCCTCTAATGTATGGTACAGTAAAACCTTGGATTGCAAGTTTAATTTGTTCTAGAGACATGCTTGTAATCCAAAGCACTTGTATATCAAAGCGAATTTCCCCATAAGAAATGATGGAAACTCATATGATTTGTTCCACAACCATTTGTTCATAAGTCCTTCAGTTTATAGGCCATATAAAAAGATTATAGCAATGTGATAACCATAAAATGTCCATCCACAAATGGAAGCCTCCACAAGGGGATTAGAAGCAAAATCCAGCAGGAGCTACAGGGTATAAAAGAGAAGAGAGGCGCCTCTAAGTGTAGCAATAAGTTGCTAAATGTTGAACCTTCATTAAATGTAACCATATTGCTACACTTAGAGGCTCCTCCCTTCTCTTTTATACTAAGATGTGACGTGATGCTACTTGTATATCAAGACATCGCTTGTATATCAAGGCAAAATGTATTAAAATGTTTTGCTTGTCTTGCAAAACGCTCTCAAACCAAGGTTTTACTGTATTCTCAATAAACTTCAATATCACCACAGTACAGGTCTCTGTAAAACATAAAAAATGACACATAGGGATGGTGGAAACCCCACCTACAAATATATTTGCAATACAAATTAACTTCAAGTGCAATAATTCACATTAAAATAACGAAAACATAATAAAGTCAGTATAACATTCTAAACAAACAAAAAAAACATCAAAAGTGCAATAATTGTGGGAACCTCCCAACTAAAAAGTTCTAATTTTGAAGCAAAAATAACAGACTGTCAGTAAAAAGTGCAATGCGTGAATCCAGAAAGCTGCATGTGTCCATGGTGAGGTAATTAACCACTTCAGATCCGTAGGACGTCCTGGGACGTCCTCCACTTTGAGCGGTGATATCTGAATGATGCCTGCAGCTGCAGGCATCATTCAGATATCGCTGTCTTCAGCTGGTGATTCTGTGCACCAGAAGAACGATCAAAGCGGCGGTTCCGCCGCTCGATCGTTCTTCTAGGCAGCGGGATGGGACGGGCCCCCCCCCCCCCCCTCCCGCCGCCATCCGGTGCTTCTCCGGGCTCTCCCGTGCCATCGGGGGCCCGGAGAGCGAATCGGCCGGCGCTCGTTGGTGAACCATAGAGATGACTGGTGACCAGACGGTCACAGTCATCTCTATGACGTCGCGCCCGGTACCCGGAAGTAAACAAAGCCGCTATCGCGGCTGTCGGCATGTAATCGGTGACATTTTTTTTCACCGATTTCATGCTTGTAAGCCTGTAGGAGAGATGTGGGGTCTTATTGACCCCACATCTCTCCATAAAGAGGACCTGTCACACTGATTCCTATTACAAGGGATGTTTACATTCCTTGTAATAGGAATAAAAGTGATCAAAAAAAAAAAAATTCAAAAAAAGTGTAAAAATAAAAAAATGAAGTAAAAAAAAAAAAAAAAATAATAAAAAAAAAAATTTAAAACGCCCCTGTCTCGGTCGCTCGAGTGCAGAAGCGAACGCACATGCAAGTCCCGCCCACATATGTAAACACCGTTCAAACCCCACATGTGAGGTATCATCGCGTGCGTTAGAGCGTGTGCAACAATTCTAGCACTAGACCTACTCTGTAACTCAAAAATAGTAACCTGTAAAAAAAATTAAAGCGTTGCCTATGGAGATTTTTAAGTACCGAAGTTTGGCGCCATTCCATGAGTGTGCGCAATTTTAAAGCGTGACATGTTAGGTATCTATTTACTCGGCGTAACATCGTCTTTCACATTATACAAAGAAATTGGGCTAACTTTACTGTTTTGTTATTTTTTAATTCATGAAACTGTTTTTTTCCCTAAAAAAAGGCGTTTGAAAAATTATTGCGCAAATACCATGCGAGAAAAAAAGTTGCAATGACTGCCATTTTATTCCCTAGGGTGTCTGCTAAAAAAAAATATATAATGTTTGGGGGTTCTGATTAATTTTCTAGCAAAACAATTGAGATTTTTACATAAAGGAGAAAAGTGCCAAAATAGGCCCGGTAACAAAGTGGTTAAAGCAGGGATCCGGGCATAATTATTTTATTTATTTTTTTGCAAGCTAAAATTAACCACTTGACCACTGGGCACTTAAACCCCCTTAATATCCAGACCAATTTTCAGCTTTCGGTGCTCTCACAATTTGAATGACAATTACTCAGTCATACAACATTGTACCCAAATGACATTTTTGACCTTTTTTTTTCCACAAATGGAGCTTTCTTTTGGTGGTATTTAATCACCGTTGGGTTTTTTATTTTTTGCGCTATAAAAGAAAGAAGACTGAAAAATCTGTAAAAGAAAAATTCATTTTTTTTTTGTTTCTGTTATAAAATTTAGCAAATGTGTAATTTTTCTTCATAAATTTTGACCAAAATTTACACTGCTACATATCTTTGGTACAAATAAGTACAAATTGGTGTATATTATTTGGTCTTTGTGAAAGTTATAGAGTCCACAAGCTATGGTGCCAATATCTGAAAATTGATCACAAATGAAGTACTGACGGCCTATCTCATTTCTTGAGACCCTAACATGCCAGAAAAGTACAAATACCCCCCAAATGACCCCTTTTTGGAAAGAAGACATTCCAAGGTATTTAGAAAGAGGCATGGTGAGTTTTTTGAAGTTGTCATTTTTTTCCCACAATTCTTTGCAAAAATCCAAGATTTTTTTTTTCATAAAATGTTCATATTGGCAGGTTATTTCTCACACACAGCATATGCATACCACCAAATACATTCTGCTATTCCTCCCGAGTATGGCGATACCACATGTGTGAGACTTTTACACAGCGTGGCCACATATAGAGGCCCAACATGCAGGGAGCACCATCAGACGTTCTGGAGCACCCAGGCCAATTCTGACATTTCTCTCCTACATGTAAAAATCATCATTTATTTGCTAGAAAATTACATAGAACCCCAAAACATTATATATATATATACACTTTTTTTAGCAAAGACCCTAGAAAATACAATGGCGGCTGTATTTGCACAGCAATTTTTCGAAAAAGTTTTTTTGGAAATAAAACCTGTTTTGTGCTTTTAAAAAAAGAAAAACATTAAAGTTAGCCCAATGTTTTTGCATCATATGAAAGATGAAGTTACGCCGAGTAAAAAGATACCAAACATGTCACCCTTCAAAATTGCACACGCTTGTGGAATGGCGCCAAACTTCGCTACTTAAAAATACCCATAGGTGACACTTTAAATATTTTTACTGGTTACATCTTTTTAGTTGGGGAAAAGTTCTAGGGCCAAAATTATTGCTCTCGCTCTAACGTTTGCAGCGATACCTCACATGTGTGGTTTGAACATCGTTTTCATATGTGGGCGGACTTACGTGTGCGTTCGCTTCTGGATACAAGCACACGGGAACAGGGGCGCTTTAAAAATATATATATATTTTTTTAATTGTTCATTTTATTTTATTTTATTTTAGTTTGACACGTTTTTCCCCAAAAATAAATGTTTTGATCACTTTTATTCCTATTGCAAGGAATGTAAACCTCCCTTGTAATAGGAATATAGCATGACAGATCCTCTTTACAGTGATATATGGGGTCAATAAGACCCCACATCTCACCTCCTAGGCTGGGAAGCCTGAAATAATAAAAAAAAAAAAAACGATCCTGGCTTCGATCGTATTGGTGAGTCGGAAGAAGCACCGGAGGGTGACGAGGGTGACGGGGGTGGGGGGGGGACGTCCCCTTTGGCCTCCCGTAAGAACGATCAAGAGGCGGAACAGCCACCATGATCATTCTTATGGTGTAGAGAATCGCCGGCTGAAAAAGATGATATCTGAATGATGCCTGTAGCTGCACGCATCATTCAGATATCCCCGCACAAAGTCAAGGACGTCGTATGACGGCCTGCTGGCAGGAAGTGGTTAAAACGCATCATTTTTTTTCCCCAGGGTATTGCGCGGGGGTTTTGCAGAGTATTGCGCGGGGGTTTTGCAGAGTATTGCGCGGGGGTTTTGCAGAGTATTGCACAGGGGTATTGCAGGGATGGCTGGATTTGTGACTGCAATGGTCACAGATCCAGCCCACAGCGCTGCTTACACCTCCTCTCTCCTCTCACACTATACCGATCGGAGGAACCGGCGTCATCACATGACGCCGGTTTGTTTACATGTGATCGCTCCGTCATTGGACGGAGCGATCACGTGGTAAACTGCCGCTACCACTGGACAAATATGTGTATGGGAGGGGGCCAGAGGACTGAAGATTTGACAGCTGGCACCAGTATGAGGACACTTCGCAATAAATGTCATTAACGTCCCTTTTGCTGATTTTATATATAAATATCCGTACACTGTATATTAATCACTTTTTGTTCCCATGGTAACTCAGGCAAAATAAAAAAAGTGGCAAAGTGTTGAACTGCTTCTAAAATTTTGGCAATACAGTTGATAAGCATCTAACAAAGAAGGGGTTAATAAAAAAACACCTGTGTTGCAGCACTTCCGAAGTGCTGCTTATCCTTTTTAATAGGCATGCTTTTTTGGAGCGCAGTATACGCTGTATAATGTCCCAAAGATGCAGCTTGCAGGACTTTTCCTAATGTTTTTGCACTGCCCCAATGGGGAAAAAACACACTGAAATGAATGGGCGGTTTTCAGACGTTATTTCTATCGCTAAAAAGCCTGAAAATTGCCTCAGTGTGAAAGGGGTCTTGGCGCTTCACTGATTGTGTTTTAGGCAATTTACACTGGTTGTATTTAACCCCTTCAATACAGGGCTTTAAAACCCACCTCCATACCGGGCCTATTCTGGCACTTCTCTCCTACATGTACAAATCATCATTCTTTTGCTAGAAAATCACTCAGAACCCCCAAACATTATATATGTTTTTTTAGCAGACACCCTAGGGAAAAAAATGCAACTTTTTATCTTGCATGGTAATTGCGCAATAATTTTTTCAAACGCCTTTTTTTTGTAAAAAAAAATGGTTTCATGAATTAAATTTACAAAACGGTAGTTGGCACAATTTTTTTGTACAATATGAAAGATGATGTTACACTGAGTAAATAGATACCTAACATGTCATGCTTTAAAATTGCGCACACTCATGGAATGGCGCCAAACTTCGTTAATTCAAAATCTCCATAGGCGACGCTTTAAAATGTTTACAGGTTAACAGTTTAGAGTTACAGAGGAGGTCTAGTGCTAGAATTGTTGCACACGCTCTAACGCACGCGGCGACACCTCACGTGTGGTTTGAACGACGTTTACATACATGGGTGGGACTTGCATGTGCGTTCGCTTCTGAGCGCGAGCTACCGGGGACAGGTGCGTTTTTCAATTTTTTTTTTATTTCTTTCTTTTTTATTTTACTTATTTCTTTATTTTTTACACTTTTTTTTTTTTTTTTCGATCGCTTTTATTCCTATTACAAGGAATGTAAACATCCCTTATAATAGGGTGTGACAGGTCCTCTTTAAGGAGAGATGCGGGGTCAATAAGACATCTCTCCTCCCGGCTGGAAAGAATGAGATTGTGAAAAAAAATTCACAGATCTCATTCTTACTAGCCGCAATTGCGGTTTGTTTACTTGCGGGTACCCGGGCGTGATGTCATCACATCGCGCCCGGGCCTCCAACGGTCATAGAGATGACTGGTGACCATCTGGTCACAAGTCATCTCTATGCTGCACATCCGGCGGACGACGATCATCTCTCCGGGCCCCCGATGGGACAGGAGAGGCCGGAGAAGCTCCGGATGGTGGCAGGAGGTGCCCCCTCCCACTGCCTATAAGAACGATCAAGCGGCAGAACGGCCATTATGATCGTTCTTACGGTGCGCATGATCGCCGCCGGAAGAAAATGATATCTGAATGATGCCTCTATGTGCAGGCATCATTCAGATATCCCCGCACAAAGTACAGGACGTCATAAGACGTCCACCCGGGATAACAGATCCCCTTTTTGGACGTCATATGACGGCGTGCGGTTTTAAAGTGGTTAAACTGACTTCAAGTGCATCTACTAAACTGTGCTCCTTTTTTTTTTTTTTTTTTTCAGATGTTTTGCTTTTGTCACATTATGGAGATTTCTCATGATTTCCTGACTCGGATACACAATAAAACAGAGCAGAAATCTTCCCAAAATGAAGGATATTTCCCAGTTTAGGGCCTGTTTACCACTCTCTGTGGCAAAACTGATCCCTGGTGGATCTCCTCCTGAATGGTTGGCTGCTTTATTCTTCTTTCTTTTTTTTTTTTTGTTTTTTTTTTTTATGCAGCTAAACAGGAATTTGGAGTAGGAATACTGCACCTAACCACATACTTTTGCTGTCCCTGGCCACATGTGTAAACATTTTTTTTTTTTGCCTTTACATACCCTTTAACTTAACTATACCATTTCAGAAAAATATAGACCTTGTTACTAAATCAGTGTTTGGGATTCAATGCATATACTTTAAGGCCCCTTTTACACTAATGGATCAAATGGATCCACCTGTCAATTTTTCAGATGGACCCAATCAGATCATACATTACTCGCTATGGAGTGGTGGATGTCAGTGGACATGTGCCCACTAATACCCATCAGCATTCAATCCGATCCTGTCTGCTAAAAACTGACGGATGGGGATTTGTTCCCCCATCTGTCTGGTGGATCAAATTGGATGACAGTCGGATAGAAATGGAAGGAGGTCCATTTCCTTTCGACAGCCCCATAGAGAACAGGAGGCTGTGTCCGTGTCCGCTCTGCATAGACCTGTCATCTGCCTGCTCAGCGGGGAACAGCTGGTAGATCCGCTCGACGGAGTCTATCCCGTGTAAAAGGGGCTTTACAGTCGCCATATGTGGAGGAATAAACGCAACATAGGAACTATTGTTTTCTTATGTCCCTGCACAATATGGCGAAGGTGCTGCAGGATTGAGAAATGAGCCGGCTGTTTGTTTAGTGGTACCGTTCTTGCCTGATCTTGTGTCTAGGTCCCATGATGTTCTGGCTTTCGACCCAGAAATCCATTTAACAGGATGTTTATATTGATCTATGAGCAGCACTTCCTATGCTGTAGGAAGCCACATCCTCCTCTTCATCCTCATTTATCTCATCAATTCATTTTAATGTCACCAAACCATCTTTTAATGGGTGTCTGGTTTAAGAAAAAGCAGACTTCATCAAAGGAGATGTATAAATCAGAATATCGTGTGTTTTTTTTTTTTTTTTTCATTATTAAATAAAATAATGCAGACATGTTACACACAACACCTACTGTGTGTGTGTGTGTGTGTGAGTGTGTATATTTATATTTGGACAGATACTGCAAGATATAAAATGTCATTGTAAATCGGAGTGGGTTATATCATAACCTATTTTAAACAGTTTGCGTTGTTGCAATGTATGTAAGGCATATAAAGATTACCTCGCTGGGGAAATTATCCTTGTTTCAAATAGAATATTGTGTAATGTGAGGATTATTGATCTTACTGCTGTTAAAGGATAATGTATACTTTAGTCTCATGACCCTTTGAGAACCAATTGGCATGTGGCCTTTTGCCTTAATGCTCCTGTAATCTCAATCTAGTTTTATATATTTTATAAGGGAATTTTTTTTTCTGTTACGGAGTCTGTCTGGTTTCCTTAGTTCTTCCCTTGCGGTTTACCCTATAAGATTGATGCTTATGGTGTGCAAGATGTGAGTGGGCTGCTTAGTGGCATCATCAAAGGTAACATTAGAAGATTGTGTAGCATAAGAACCATACTGTTACTACATAAAGATAAAGAGAAGAAACCCCCAGTCATACTTATGTCAATCGATGCAGAAAAAGCATTTGACCGAGTCGACTGGGGGTTTATGATGGATACACTGCGGAGTATAGGTCTGGGACCCAGATTTATGAAATGGGTAAATAATTTTATACAATCACCCGGCGGCTAGGGGGAAGGTCAATGGGAGTGTATCGTCGGTGTTTAAGATGACCAACGGAACTAGACGAGGGTGCCCACTCTCCCCCCTCCTGTATGTAATACCATTGGAACCATTATTAGCCAAAATACGAAATAACCCAGATATAGGAGGGGTGAGAGTAGGGGAGGAAGAACATAAGGTGGCCGCTTATACAGACGACATACTCCTATACCTAACTAAACCAAGACTGTCACTACCTAATGTAATAAAAAAAATATGGGGAACTTTCGAATTCCAAAATTAACCCCATAAAAACGGTAATCTTAAACTTGGGTTTAGATAAAAACGAAGAAAAAGCATTACAGAACGAATTCCCATTTACTTGGGAGAAAAAAAGCTTTAACATACCGTATTTATCACCCTATAGCGCGCACCGGTGTATAGCGCGCACCCCAAACCTAGAGGGGAATCCTAAGGGGAAAAAAAAGAAATACAGACAATTTACAGTTACTTACAGTTGCCCGGTGTCCATCGGCGGCCTTGTCCGGTCCGGCGTCCGTCTGTGGCATTCGTGGTGTCCTCCCCGCTTCTCCCGCGCTGTTTTTGAACGCCGCCGCCGACATATACCAAGTGCAGTACACTTGGGTACACTCGGCTGGGCTCGACTCCTCTCGCATAAAGGCTAGGAGGTGGCACAGGGCGTGACCGCGAGTGGAGCCAAGCGTGGCCGAGCCCAGCCGAGTGTACTGCACTCGGTATATGTCGGCGGCGGCGATCAGAAAGCGGGAATCGGCGTATAACGCGCACCCACGATTTTCCTCTAATTTTAAGGGGAAAAAAGTGCGCGTTATACGCCGATAAATATGGTATTTAGGAATTAAGTTAACACCCACTGTAGAAAACCTATATCTGGCCAATTTTATCCCCTTAATAATGAAATAAAACAAGATTTGAAAAGCTTAGCAGGAGACCTATCTCATGGATAGGAAGGGTCAACGCATTTAAAATGATACTACCCAAAATAACCTATACATTTCAAATGCTCCCCATAAGAATACCACAAAGTTTCTTTAAGATAATTAAAACTATAATTTTGAAATGCATCTGGCAGGGTAAAAATGCCAGAGTAAACTAAACATTGTTAAGTCGGAAAAATAAAATGGGGGCTGGCACTCCCAGATATACAGAGATACTACCATGCGGTAATATTAGCAAGATTAGCAGAATGGGCAACTCTATACACTAAAAATATGGGACACAATGCACAGGCTTAAAAAATGGGAATACAATTCCCCTTTAATCCCACTAGCCGGCACAATTTTTTTTTTAGACCAGGGAATAGGACACGGATGGGAAAGCTACTGGGAGCCACTCGGCTTAGGGATATTATCACACAAGGTAAAATAAGGCCAAGACAAGAGTTAAAAACAGTAGATGGGGACCAGCAGTTTAGTGAATGGGAGTATTTTCAGTTAAAACACTTAGTTAGCACTCTATCACAGCCAATTAGAGACGGCAAAACATTAAACCCAATTGAAAAGCTTTGTAGTATAGAAAAACCACTGAAACATGGTATATCGCAAATATATGAAGTCCTAACAGATCTAGAAACACAGGGAACATTGACATGTATAGATAAATAGGGGCAAGATATGAGTGAAAAATTGGAAGAATCACATATGATGGGGGCAGTATTCAACTTTGCACCTCACATTGCGACAATTAAAGCAAACTACAAGTGTATGGTACGCTGGCACCTGACCCCAGAGAGATGGGAAAGTGGAAAATTAAGGCAAGATGTATGTTAATATTTTTGGTGCTCTTTTTTTCTGAGGAAACTGGTTTTATTACCAATGTTGGCCTGTTTTATACATGAATAATTTTCTAATAGAGAATAAAAAATAAAAAGATGTGCCAGTGGAGGGTATCATCCATATGGTAAATATATTGAAACAAGGGGTAGGTAGTAGGTTTTTAAATATGTACATATTTTTTCTTACATAAGTGTACTTGTGTGATCACTGGAGGGGTATTTGGGATCCTACTACCCAACCTTTGTTGCAATGTATGTTCTGAATAATAAAAAAAAAAGATTGTGTAAACCTCAACAGATCTACATGAAAGGACAATGGGGTTGATTTACTAAAGGCAAATAGACTGTTCACTTTGCAAGGGCAGTTGCACTCTGCAAGGGCATTTTGCTCCCAGGGTTTAGTAATTGAGGGCAAGCTCTGCTTAGTTCCATCAGCTTTAATGCGCAAGCAAAAATGCTGTTTGTTTTCTTATTTTCTTTGCATGGGATTGGGCATTCTTGTGCAACTTGAAGCCTCCCATCATTTGCCAAGCTCTGGAGTCAATGCCCTTCCAAAATGCACATTCTATTTGCCTTTAGTAAATCAACCCAAATGACATGGGTATTGCTTAATGCTGCAGTGATGTATAAGCTTGCATTTTTCTTTATGCATATCATTTTTTTATCTTTACAGTTCTATGTCCTGGGTCCGATTCTATTCCCCTTGCGTTTCCTAATGGCTGCCATCTTTCTGTTTCTAATGTGGCCAATAGCTGCACTTCGAGTCTCTGGCATGAACGAGGAAGAGCTCAGCCGGTCAATACGACATAGACGCACGTAAGTCCAAAGCCAGTCTATGGAAGTGATGATAATGTTTAGAGGTATTTGTCATCGTTGTACAGAACAGCACATTCATTTATTTCCATTTCTCCCATTTCCATTCCCCATTCCACGTGTCTTCTTCCCTTGTGCACACAGCATTCTACATCACTTGATTTACGCACTGAGCCGCACTATGTTCTTCATGTGTGGCTTCCACTGGATCACCATCCGTGGCCGCCGCGCCTCCAGCTCTGAGGCCCCACTGCTGGTTGTGGCCCCTCACTCCACCTTCTTTGACCCCATTGTTACTGTGGTGTGTGACCTCCCATCAGTTGTGTCCCGAGTGGAGAACCTCAACATCCCTGTGATTGGAGGTGAGCCAATTAATAAACTCTTATGGAAGTCTCCATGCTTTTCTGCTTATGCATCTGTGCACTAGTTTGGGCAGCTCCTGGTTTTATAAAATCAGAGGGATTAACATATTATACTGCGCTATTTAACAACTACAATGAACAGCTGCAGACACTGCAATTTGACAACATTCTACAATAGTATAAAAGAAGAAAGTGTTGCGCTACGGTTGGTGACTACAAGTGACTTGTGCTAATATGTAAAGCAATGCACATGTCCACATATTAAAATGCCAAACTCGTATATAGTGCAAATACACACACACACACACACACACACACACACACAACAGAAAAAAGTCACTAAAGTAAGTTTATCATGGAACATAAAAGTTCGTAGAAGTTAAAAACATGGGTGTTTCAACTTGAATATTGATAGGAAAAACCCTCAAGGTCCATTCAAGAGATCACCATGGTGTACATATCTGCCACCCACATGGAGGGGGGTTAAATGCGCTTTTCAAAATTTGTGGACTCCATTAATAACAGCAAGGATCCTAGCAGGCATCAGGAGAATAAACTCTCCAAAACTATAATCTGTGCGATGGGTCAGCCAATCAGATCGCACATAGTTCAGGGCAAAGACTTCTCTTTTAATCCAGCAGATCGACTTGGGCTTCCCAGAAGAATAAATGCCCCAATATGGCCTAGCGGACTTCACCCTTCATCTACAGATGCCTCAATCAGAGTTCTAATCTACAATACAGAAGGCACTGCAGGAGAATTATTTTTGCTTATCTGAAAGGAGGGAAGATTGGCGTGTGTATGGTAATCCGAAAGGTAGCAAGCTCAAATTGATCTACTGGATTGAAAGAGAAGATTTTGCCCTGAACTATGCGGGATCTGATTGGCTGACTTGTTTTGTTCAAGTAAAAAAAAAAACGTGTTTTTTTACTTCTATGGACTTTTACGGTTAATGATAAACTTACTTTAGTGACTTTTTTTTCTGTTCGTTGTTTATACATATACAGTGCAATTTTATTATATATATATATATATATATATATATATATATATATATTTTTTATTATTTTATATATATATATATATATATATATATATATATATATATATATATATATATATATATATATATATATATATATATATATATATATATATATATATATATATATATATATATATATATATAATAAAAAAATATATATATAATAAAATTGCACTATATATCGGTTTGCCATTTTAATAATGTGGATATGTCTATTGCTTTACATAATCTTAGCACATATCACCAATCTTAGCGCAGCACTTTCTTCTTTTATTTTATAAAATCAGGGTGTACACAGAAGAGGATTCAAGCTCTGCATGGAACAGATAAAGGGTTCTTGCACACGGCTGTACAGCCAAATAAAATGTTGTGGCTCAAAAATAGCCAGGCATGACCTATTCTGCAATCTATGTCAATGTGCTAATCACCTACAGCACCCAAGAGCCGTAACGAGCTGATTTTATTCTACAAGGATAAGTTCACATTTTAGAAAAAAATTTATAAATGTACATTTTTTTTTTTTTTTTGCAGTTAAATGCTGTAAAGCATTGCACCAGCGATCAGCAGATCGTTGGTGCCATGCAGGTCTCCTGCAAATGTATCTGTGCGCCCATATATCCCGTACGGGCAAGCAGATACAATCTGACAGGAAAAATCAATGAACTACCACAGCACCGTCGTAATTCATTGAGAACTATAAGCTGACGGCCACAAAGGATGTGGGAGTTTGTGATTTATTCACACACACACACAGCTGTGTGAATGAGAATGACGTGGTCCTGCACAGCTGCGCTGATTTCAAAAAGTGACAGCTAGTACAGGGATTTTCTCTCCCTACTGCTGTCATGGGGGGGGTTAAGGTGAACTTAGGGCCCTTTCACACGTACGGACAAACGGTCCGTTTATTACAAGTCTGTTTACGGACTTGTAATGTATCCCTATGGGATTGCAGACGTTGGCGGATGAGTATCCACTAATGTCCGCAAAGATCCGCTTTTGCGGACGGAAGAAAACCCTATTTTTCTTCCGTCCGGCGGAACGGATCGGATGAATACGGACAGATGGTCCGTAATTCATCCGATTCCCCATAGGGGAGAGTGAAGGAGAGACAGGGCGGTCTCTGCACAGTGTGAGGGGACCGCCCTGTCCGCCGACAGCTCAGCGGGGATTGCGGAGGAATCCCCGCTGAGCCAAACTGGCTAACGGAGCGGATCAATTACGGATCCGCTCCGTGTGAAAGAGTCCTTATCCTTTTAACATGCCCCCTTTTATTTTTAATATTTACTGTTTTAAACAGTCTAAAATGGTCAACAATAATTTTTTGCCCTCCTAGGAAAATGAACAGCAATTGCCTTTGTATTTACCTTCCTCTGGATCAACCTGGGAGCAAAATCCAAGCGGCTCCACAGGCGGGCAGAGATTGACGAACACCTAACTTTGTAGGCACCACAAGGCACTGTTGTTACCTTGGGAAATGTGTTAGGTTTAAAGTGAACCTCACCTAACCTAACTCTAGTCAAAACTTTTTTTGTTTTGTGCCAGATTCTTAAGAGATTAGGACATACATTTGGCGGGGTTAGATATAACCATTTTCTCATTTAGTGCGTGCAGAGCTAATGCCAGCATTGGTTTGACAGTCATGCACCTGCATGTGGGAATGTTGCTTGTGCAGGTGGCGCAATTGCATGCTTTGGCAAATGTTTACAATAAGTTAAAGTAGAACTAAAGGCATTTTTTTTTTTTTTCATTTTTGGATAGAGTAAGGAAGGGTTAAGTCTGTGAGGTTTATTTTTGCCACCTGTGTCCTATTGGAGAGCTTTCACTTCCTGTCCCATAGCCAAACAGGAAGTTGGAGAAAACCCCTCTAAAGCGAGGGAGTCCCTGGTTGTCACCAGAACTAAAGTTCCCCATTGGAAGATATCCCCACTATTTCTGTTTTTAAAACAAAGCAAGAATTTAGGCTTTTCATTTACTTTCACTTTCAGTGATAATGGTAACCAAGACTAATAAGTGTGAATCTCCCTAAGGCTGGGTTCACACTGATACTACATGACAGTGATACGACTTTCATCCTACTTTGCTCTGCGACATCGGTCCTACATTGTTCTGACATCCATCCGACTTTCATGAACAGGATACTACTTTTTTGATCCGAATTTGTGATGGTCTGACTTGATCTTTGACCAAACAAAACAATCCCAGCGTGAGATAAATTTCTTTTTACTGCTTCTGTAATCACCATGTTGGATGCCACAAGTCGGATGGTTAGGACAAGGCTCCTAATTTGATCCGACTTCAATGATTATTCAATGGGCTAAAGTAGGATCAAAGTCGGACCAACGTAGTGCAGGATTTTTTTCAAAGTAGGACCGACTTGTGACCAGTTAAGACAACTCTCATAGGGAAACATTGATTTTCATACATCATGCGACATTAGCTCCTAATGTCGGAGCGTTTGTCGTACCGGTGTGAACTCGGCCTAACTGGTGGCACAGACGGCAACAGAAACCTGACAGGTGTTCTAATCCCTCTCTACTCTGTCCAAAACCTAAAAGTTTTGCCATTAGTTAGCTTGTGATGGCATGCAGGTAGTGGATCCTAATTTGTTATTTTTGGTCCTAAAGAGTCCATGCAATCTGTCTTCACCCTTTGTAACGAGCCAGCTAGTCTACTCTGTGGGTTCTTTTGCTTCTGATAGACTTCAGTGTATGACCTCTTTGTACATACCATTGGCCAGGTTGTTAGCTCCTGGGTTTGCACTTTGGAGATGTTTGCTGCATAGATTTTAATTACACCATCAGTGGATCTTGTGAAGACCTGGTGTCCCTTGATCACCCCTAGTGAGAGCCTTTTTAAAAATTTGCCAGGAGCATACCCCTCCACCCTTGCTCTGTGTGCACACATCCCTTATCTAGGTTAGATGTCTTTATGTGATCACTATTTACTCCCTACTAATATGGAAAATGTTGCAGTGCAGGTGAAAGCCCTGACCTTTTTTTTGTCTGAAAACTCTAGCAGACCTAGGACATTACACCTTGTGGCTTTTCATGTAAATTCCCTCTAGTGTAACATACAGAAGGGGACATCCTGATAGAACTTGGTGATCAATAACGGACCCTTGTCTAACCATGACCACCCCAATCTCTGCATTTTTCCTGGCCTCACCCTCTTTGTACCATACTTTTGGTTGTCTGTTTTTCTGGCATTGAACTTCAGCTTAGTGGTTTGAACTACTAGCTAGGAACACTCAGGTCATGGGTTCAAATCCTAACTAAGTCAACACCTGGCTGAAGTTTTTTAACTGTGAATGCCTGGTAAAGACCCAGTCCAACCTATTGTCTACTACTGCTCCTCGACCAGTTTGATATTTTGTTTGCCACCAGCAAAGCCGCGCCCTGGGTGAACACTGGTGGTGGCTTCAGACGCTACAAACACACTATCAGTGACTGGTCAAAAGAAGGTGAGTATAAGGGGGTCTGGAGGTGGGCTTTTTCCCTCGTTCACACTGAACGTGGCTTCAAAAATCATGCAAGTTCATCTGAACTTGCACGTTTTCAAAGCAGCATTTCAGTCAGACTTTGGGGGCTACTTGAAAGACATATGTGTGGGTTCATGCACAGATGTCTATTGAAATCACCCCCAAAGTGGCCAAAAGTAGTGCAGGAACTACTTTTGGAAATTGGTGTGGTGCTGCAAAGTTGACATCACACGATTGGGATGCTCCTATTTCTGGCAATAGGCATGCGATTTGACCTGTCAAATTGCGCTGATATGAACGGGGGCTTAGAGAGACTTGGCACTTTGCCCTGAATTTGGAAAGTAATATACTTTAAGTAGCAGGCTGTATTTTCTTACAGAGCCTTTAAAATATATTCATACCCCTTGAAATTTTCCACATTTTGTCACGTTACAACCAAAAATGTAAATGTATTTTATTGGGATTTTCTGTGATAGACCAACACAAAGTGGCACATAATTGTGAAGTGGAAGGAAAATGATAAATCGTTTTTCAATTTGTTTACAAATAAATATGTGAAATGTGTGGTGTGCATTTGTATTCAGGCCGCCTGAGTCAATACTTTGTAGAACCACCTTTCGCTGCAATTACAGCTGCAACCCTTTTTGGCACATCTATAGAGTAACATTTTTGCCCATTCTTCTTTGCAAAAATATTGAATGGAGAACGTCTGTGAACAGCAATTTTCAAGTGTCGTCACAGATTCTCAATTGGATTTAGGTCTGGACTTTGACTGGGCCATTCTAACACATGAATATACTTTGCTCTAAACCATTCCAATGTAGCTCTGGCTGTATTTTTACTACCAGCACTCCATTGAGCGTGGAGGAGCAGAGAGGAGAGCTGCTGATTGACAGTAAGCTGCTCTGCGATCTATGAGAACCAAACCATTGGCGATGTTCGATGGCTCGGTTCTCAGTGTAGAGGCAGCGAGGGACCGATGCTGCATCCACCTAGGCAAGTATAAAAGGGGGGGAAACAAATATTTCTCTTTTAAATTACACACAGGTGGACTCTATTTACTAATTAGGTGACTTCTAAAGGCAATTGGTTCCACAGGATTTTAGTTAGTGGTATCGGAGTACAGGGAGCTGAATACACATGCACGCCACACTTTTCAGATATTTATTTGTAAAAAAAAATGAAAACAATTTATCATTTTCCCTCTACTTCACAATTATGTGCCACTTTGTGTTGGTCTATCACATAAAATACCAATACAATTTAAATTTTTGGTTGTAACATGACAAAATGTGGAAAATGTCAAGGGGTATGAATACTTTTTCAGGGCACTGTATGTTAACTGCAATACAAATGCTCCCAAAAAAGTTGCCATGTTCAGCTTATTGTGCACATTGGCTACTTTGTCCCGGGGGTTTGCCCTGGTTTTCATAATCTGTCTACAGCATATATAAATGAAACACGTGTGTGAAGAATGCTCTTTTAGGCCTCATTCACACAGGCGCCGTGGCCCCCCACAGCATGAATAAGCCATTTATTTATGAAGCTGGAGCTATGTTACTCTATGGGGACTGCAGCTGTCTCCTAATTTGACAGGCGTGCAGGGGCAGCTTCAGGACTCAATTCGGATCCACTCACCCGCACCTTCACACCTGTCAAACTAGGAATTGTGTCTATGTCTGTACCGCCTCTGCATCTCCATAGAGTAACATAGGCTGCCTGCATGCATCCAGCCACATAATCAAAGGAACTTCTTCATCCTGTACGGGCCATAAGCGCCCATGTGAATGAGGCCTAATGCTGCAGTCAATCTAAAATAAAAATGACGTGTAGATCTGCACATGAGAAAGCAAATGTAGACTTAAAGCAGGAGTTCACCCATAAGACAATTTTTTCTAAAAATCCCCTTAGATTCCTGCTCGTTTTGTCTAGGGGAATCGGCTAGTTGTTTTAAAATATGAGCTGTACTTACCGTTCTCGAGATGCATCTTCTCCGTCGCTTCCGGGTATGGGTCTTTGGGAGCGGGCGTTCCTTCTTGATTGACAGTCTTCCGAGAGGCTTCCGACGGTCGCATCCATCGCGTCACTAGTAGCCGAAAGAAGCCGAACGGCGGTGCGGCTCTATACTGCGCACCGACGTTCGGCTTCTTTCGGAAAATCGTGACGCGATGGATGCGACCGTCGGAAGCATCTCGGAAGACTGTCAATCAAAATAGGAACGCCCAGTCCCGCAGCCCATACCCGGAAGCGGCGGAGAAGATGCATCTCGTAAACGGTAAGTACAGCTCATATTTTAAAACAACTAGCCGATTCCCCTAGACAAAACGAGCATCCATCTAAGGGGACAAAGTGTTAGGTACGGGTGAACCCCCGCTTTAAAAAGCAAGAAATGTACACAAAAAGTCAGTTTTTGACACCTACATTTTTTGTAGGCTTTTTAACATATATAATTTGGGGCCTTGAACTGTTTATGTATAACTGAGTTTGCTACAGTTTTGTGATCTTTTCCTTAGCTCTGCTTCGATTCAATCAATCCATTATGGTGTCCCGGCATGACCCAGCATCACGGAAAAAAGTGGTGGAGGAAGTGAAGAGACGAGCAACCTCCCGTGGGGAGTGGCCACAGGTGGATTGCTAATTTCTCCCCCATTGTTTATCCACTAAGAACCTGTTGACAGTTCAATTCAAGTCTTTTATAGAACCATCTTCTGTCTTTTCTTTAACCTGGCAATACATGGCTCAGCTTGATTTTGAAATCAAAAAGGCTTAAAGGACAACTTTAGTAAAGTAAAGCCCCCTGAGCACAGTCAGCCTGGTAAAATACTTTCCTTCCTCCTAATCCTGAGATCTTCGCTGTGAGGTCATGCCTGGCACGGCACAGCCTTGGCAAATAATACGTCCCAGGAGAAAACACTGTCTATTGTGCACATGTACTATGTGCCCATTCATTTATATGGATGAGGCATACTCCACTGGATTGTTGGAGGCCGCCATGGCTCATACATAGGAATAAAGGGACTTTGCGATGCCAGATAGGACCTCACAGTAAAGATTTTGAAAGCCGAGAGAAAGGACATTTTTTTTTTTTTTTCATGATGAGCGGCACCCTAGGGGTGGGGAGAGCAGTCAACCACAGAAAAATATTGCCAATGATTATTTTTAATAGGATAGGATGCCAACTTTTAGCATAAAGCACTGATCTTACTGTAACTTGCTCATTTTTTATTTTTTATTTTTTTTAGACTTTAATAAATGTATAGCAGGAACAAAAATTGTCTCTGGACAGCCGCACTCTGAACAAATTGTAGCCTTTATTAAAAGAAGGACAGCACTACAAGTCACAGCAAAATAAAATAAAACCCGACTGCTGACGCGCTTCGCACTGAAACTAGTTCTTAGTCATAGCTCAATAGGCTATGACCAAGCACTAGTTTCCGTGCGAAGCGCGTCAAAAGTTGGGTTTTATTTTATTTTGCTGTGACTTGTAGTGCTGTCCTTCTTTTAATAAAGGCTACAATTTGTTCAGAGTGCGGCTGTCCAGAGACAACTTTTGTTCCTGCTTTGCTAAGTGCATTGCCTGCACCTGAGTTGTCTGCAACGGAGGATATTCATCTGGGTTCCCACCTAGAGCCGCTACTCCCTTTTCCCTTTAATAAATGTATGCTTACTATTTAAACTCGTTTACATAACCCAGCTTGTAATTTATAGTTAGTGGCACTTTTAACTGCTCCTAATTTTTATTATTATTTTTTTAGGTTTTGTTTTTCCCAGAGGGAACAAATGGTAATGGACAAGTGTTACTGAAATTTAAGCCAGGTAAATAGAGGGCTAACCTTACAGTTGCCCCATGGGAGTACATACTGTATATTCACTATGGTTACTTGTTCTGCAGGTGCCTTTGTGGCAGGAGTGCCTGTTCAGCCAGTACTAATGCGATATCCTAATAAACTGGTGAGTAACATTGCTTGGGTTAGTTGCCCTCTCTCATCACTTTTTTTTTTTTCCTCCTATTTTCAAGTATTAATTTAGATATCTACATATAAACAATTCAATGTTCTATGTGGGGGAAAAAAAAGCAGTTGTATATAATGGTAGGGCTTATGCAAAAATGTATTTGGTCTTTAAAGTGATATAAAAGTATTGTGTGCAGCCAGGATCCTCCTCTTCTCTGGTCCCTCACTGGTGCTCCTCCCGCCTGCCGAGTGCCCCCCACAGTGAGCTGCTGCTATGTGTGTCCATTCATTCAAACATGGAGCTGCGGCTCAGCCCTGCCCTCTCGCTCTCCCCATTGGCTCACTGACTTTGAGTGACGGCAGCAGGAGGAGCCAATCTTGCTATGGGAATATTTGGAACCATTTCTGTGTGTGTGTGTGTGTGTGTATGTATATATGTGTGTGTGAGATATATATATATATATATATATATATATATATATATATATATATATATATATATATATATATATATATATATATATATATATATATATATATATATATATATATATATATATATATATATAATTATAAAATTAGGGCTGTGGAAATAAAAGATTAATTCCTCGATTTAATCATAAAATTATTTTTTGATCGATCAAAATTCTTTTGATCGGTACTAGTGGTGCAAGGGATCGTAAATGATCCGCTGCTGACTCGGCCATAGGAAAGGCCGCGGCTTCGGCCTAGCTTCCGGAGCGGCGGCCATCTTGGTTCACCCGGCAGCGGCCTAGGTGAGCCTAGAGCGGCGCGCTGACGTCATCACCCGGCCTCAACTGCTTGTGTTCGGCCAGCTTCTCTAGTAAGACTAAGCAAGCACTCATCTTCCTATACGGTGGGGGAGATGTGAACCATATTACAATGGGGAGATGTCTGTGGATATTACAGTGGGGGAAAAGTCTGTGGATATAACAGTGGGGGAAAAGTCTGTGGATATAACAGTGGGGGAGATGTCTGTGTATATTACAGTGGGGGAGAAGTCTGTGTATATTACAGTGGGGGAGAAGTCTGTGTATATTACAGTGGGGGAGATGTCTGTGTATATTACAGTGGGGGAGATGTCTGTGGATATTACAATGGGGAGATGTCTGTGGATATTACAGTGGGGGAGATGTCTGTGTATATTACAGTGGGGGAGATGTCTGTGGATATTACAGTGGGGGAGATGTCTGTGGTTATTACAGTGGGGACTATATATGGTGGTGATCCGAAAAATGTATGTGCGTTATAATTAATCAAAATTTGTCGATTAAAAATGTTGTGTTCGATTAATCGTTTTTTTTTTTCTAAATCCGTCACAGTACCGTATATATAACCTAATTTTCAAATATTTTTTAAATTGCAAAAGCAGTATTTTTGTTCCTGTTAAGTACAATTTGGATGGAGTTTAAAGGTTTGGTATAAAATATAATTATCACTGCAGTGTTTATGTGGTAGTCAAGCTCCTTGAAATAAAACATAAAGTGTAGCGCTAATTATAAGTGGGATAAAGGATTGGGTATATTAATAATTAACCAATCATTGAAAAGTGTCCGTATGAAACACATTAACCACTTAAGCCCCGGACCAATATGCAGCCTAAAGACCCAAGGTGTTTTTACAGTTCGGGACTGCGTCGCTTTAACAGACAATTGCGCGGTCGTGCGACGTGGCTCCCAAACAAAATTGGCGTCCTTTTTTCCCCACAAATAGAGCTTTCTTTTGGTGGTATTTGATCACATCTGCGGTTTTTAGTTTAGTTTAGCTGTAATAAATATCCCCCAAAAACATATATAAAAACATTTTTTTTCCTCAGTTTAGGCCGATACGTATTCTTCTACCTATTTTTAGTAAAAAAAATCGCAATAAGCGTTTATCGATTGGTTTGCGCAAAATTTATAGTGTTTACAAAATAGGGGATAGTTTTATTGCATTTTTATTTTTTATTTTTTTTTTACTACTAATGGCGGCGATCAGCAATTTTTTTCGTGACTGCGACATTATGGCGGACACTTCGGACAATTTTGACACATTTTTGGGACCATTGTCATTTTCACAGCAAAAAATGCATTTAAATTGCATTCTTTATTGTGAAAATGACAGTTGCAGTTTGGGAGTTAACCACAGGTGGCGCTGTAGGAGTTAGGGTGCACCTAGTATGTGTTTACAACTGTTTGGGGGTGTGGCTGTAGGAATGACGTCATCGATCGTGTCTTCCCTATAAAGGGAATGACGCGATCGATGCGCCGCCATAGTGAAGGACGGGGAAGCCGTGTTTACACACGGCTCTCCTCGTTCTTCAGCTCCGGGGAGCGATCGCGACGGAGCGGCTATAAACAAATAGCCGCGCCGTGGTCCCGGATCGCTCCCCGAGCGGACCCGACCGCCGCATGTAGCGGGGGGGGTCCCGATCGGACCCCCCACCCGCTAATAGGCGAGGACGTACCCATACGCCCATGTGCCTGTACGTGCCATATTGTGGACGTATATGTACATGGGCTGGTCCTTAAGTGGTTAAAGTAGTCCATAAAAAACTGTGAAAAAATTAATAATAAATGAATCCTCAAAATTCAGTTCACAGTGGATAAATGTGCAAAAAAAAACTTCAATAAAGAAATGGTAATAAATCTTCATAGGTAAAAAAGATGTATAAATCCAGCACCGAAATGAATGGAGGCTTACCAGAAGCTGTGGACCCAGAATAGGCATATACCTAGTGGGTCATTTGCGCTTTAAAGTTGATGATACCAGCGAGGAGGTGAAGTCCAACACAGGATCAGGTGAAAGTCGGTTCAGAAGCACCTTGTATTAGGTTGTAGACTTGGGTCCATATGGAGGTTCAGACACTCAATACAACGGAAGTTAGAAAAAAGAAGGCAAAAATGCACATAGTGTAAATCCGTTTAAAAGTTTACTTGATAGCAAAATCAAAAAATGGGTTACACTCACATTTTCAGCATTAGTAACAGGCATGTAACAAAGAGCAGTATTGTCAGCAAATTCCCGACATGTTTCAATCTAAACAATGATTGTTTAGATTGAAACATGTCGGGAATTTGCTGACAATCACTTTTCAATGATTGGTTAATTATTAATATACCCAATCCTTTATCCCACTTATAATTAGCGCTACACTTTATGTTTTATTTTGTTTGTTTTTCGGAATTGATCCATTCCGTGGTGTTGGCTGCATTTTATAAGTTTTTTTATAGTAGCGCAGTGTTTATCTATACTTCCAGTATAG
This sequence comes from Rana temporaria, assembly GCF_905171775.1. NCBI lineage: Eukaryota > Metazoa > Chordata > Amphibia > Anura > Ranidae > Rana > Rana temporaria. Next base: position 250,105,969 of record NC_053489.1, read on the forward strand.
TTATTTTCCACAAGCTCCTTGAAATACCTCCAATGATCTGGTCTTCTTGCTGCAAACCTTGTTGCCTCCAGATTTTGGTAATTGCTCCCTAGACTTCATTTGGAAAGAGATCTGATGATGTGCTTCAAAGAGATGAAACTACATTGGGCTGAAAAGTAAGGCTCTGTTTGCACATGTCCACATTTCACTATAAACATCCATCTATAGCAGTAAAACAAGTTTTGGTGAGCTGTAAGTGGAAAACGCCTTGTGTGCTGGCCAGTTATATCTAGTGGCCGTGGCTTTGCCCCATGCCTGGGGATGAAGGTGTGCTGAGCTGGAAAATTCAGGGCGAATATAGCAGCCTGTTAAAGACCAGCTGTACTCAAAAATATTTCAGCTTTGTGTGGTTGTTGATTATCTGAATCTCGTGTTGGCTTCTAATGTTTCTCTGTGAATCCACTTGTGAGAGGTCCCACCAAACCCCCCCCCCCCCCCCCTCTTTGCTTCTTCTCATTTTCATAATTTTTTTATATATAATATTAATTTGGTTGATTTCTTTCTCAATATGCAGCCTGCAACAATTTGGACATGGAAAGGAAATGGCGTGTAAGTACACTATTTTATTTTTTCCCCTTGCTTTTCAGTGATTTTATTACACTGTATATTTATCATCTACCTTCTCCCTGATCATTTCACGTATTTCCAGAAGTGATACATTTTGCTGCAGTTGTCTCCACACAGATATGTTGATGTTATAGTCTTGTATGAATTTGCTGCTAAATGGATGGATTTTAGTTAAAGCTTTGATTTTTGGGGATATAATACAATATATACTATATTACCAAAGGTATTGGGATGTCTGCCTTTACACGCACATGAACTTTAATGGCATCCCAGTCTTAGTCCGTAGGGTTCAATATTGCGTTGGCCCACCCTTTGCAGCTATAACAGCTTCATCTCTTCTGGGAAGGCTCCACAAGGTTTAGGAGTGTGTCTATGGGAATGTTTGACCATTCTTCCAGAAGCGCATTTGGGAGGTCAGGCACTGATGTGGATGAGAAGGCCTGGCTCACTGTCTCCGCTCTAATTCATCCCAAAGGTGTTCTGTTTTAACAATAAATTGGAAGGTCTAAGTTCTGACACAAGCATAGTCTTGGCATTGTTATGTACTCATCTATGTCTTATCAAAATATGATCATGATTGATAAGTCAGCTTTGAAGATGGTTGACACATCAGGACCAGTCAGCCTAAGAGCCGGTTCACACACAGGCGGCACGACTTTGGGGGCGACTCAGCAAGGCGATCTCAAGGCGACTTGAGAGGCAACTTGCACAATGACTTTAGTATTGAAGTCAATGCAGGTCGCCCCGAGTCGCCCCCAAAGTCGTACAGGAACCTTTTTCTAAGTCGGAGCGACTTGCGTCGCTCCTATTGGAACGGTTCCATTGACTACTGTGGACCGCGACTTGTCAGGCGGCTGAGTCGCCTGACAGGTCGCCCCAGTGTGAAACGGCTCTAATAAATCTGTTATTTGTTTTGATGTTGTGTTTTTTTTTTTTTTTTTCAATACATACACTTTATTTCTGCAGGTTAAAGGTCCTCTGGCTTACAATGTCCCAGTTTTACATTAACCTGGAGATAGAGGTAAGAAATATCTTATTTTTGCGTATAACAGCTACTTATTTTGTCTTTCTCTAAGCTGACTCTATCCATAGATGTAGATGCTTCAACTAATTTTTATTTATTTTAGTTCTTGCCAGTTTACAATCCAAGTCCTGAAGAGAAATCCGATCCTGCATTATATGCCAGCAACATGCAGAAATTCATGGCAAAGTGAGTTGGGAGTAAAAGACTTGGTTGTGGCGAATACAAATGTGAACCCGGTGGACTTGACTTGGAATAAAAGTAACAATATACAAACACTGCTTGTTTTTTGTTAGCATTGCAGCACATCATAGCATTGCGATAATTGGGTAGAATATGAACATGGTGTTCGCAAGCAGAAAAAAACACCTTATTGTCCATTGCATAATAAAGCCGCTCTTGGGCTTACAAGGCCGTTCTTTACCGAGCTTACAAAGCTGTTTGTTACTAAGCTTACAAGTCCATTCTTTACCAAGTTACAAGGTCGTTCTTTACTGTGCTTACAAATTTAAAACAGTTTTCCAGTGTTTGAGTTAAAACAGTGAGGGTGAAAATGAGATGGGTACATTTATAACAATCTCACCATTCTAATTGCCAATATGGTTTACCATCTGTATTTGATGCATGATGGAACTCCTTTCTGTGATTTTACTTTCAGAGCTCTTGGCAAACCAGCAACAGCATATGAGTTGATGGGCGATACACCAGTAACACCGTTGGGACACCTAAAAGTGCCACTGGACCCTAAATTTTGGGAACTGGGAAAAATCCTACGGAAGGCTGGGTGAGTGATGTCTGCACTGAAAAGTGTGTTGCCAGATAACACATTGCTTAGGATTTGACAGATTAAACTTGTATTAGACTGGGTGTATGCTTCAGAATGTCAATAGGTAAACTGGCCACAAAATAGTTTTGAAGTAGAAACCTGTATACAGTGTTTAAAAAATTAGATGTTACTAATTGGATTGGTAAGGCTGAATCAGTTGTAGAAGGTACCTTTTTAACCACCTGCCAACTGCTCGCAGTAAATATACTGCAAAAGGGCAGCAGGCACAGTCAGGTACATGTACGTGACCAGCCGCCGTCTGTGTTTGGGGTTCACGTGTGCATGCCCCCTGCCAACCCGTGCTGTGACTGGACAAAGCATGAGATTGGCAGCAGATTTAAGCCAATGATTTCAGCTGAAATCTGCTGATCAGCCATGTCCAATCTCTCTCACACACACACACACACACACACACATACATACATACATACATACATACATATACACACACACACACACACACACACACACACACACACACACACACACACACACACAGAGTTCTGTTTACAAAAACATAGAACCCTGTACAGGGAACAGCGATCTAGCAGTTTCTCACACAGATTAATGATATGAGTATTGGATCATAGTGATGTCCTGATTGAACATAATTATAATTTTCCCTTGTCCTTCAAAGGTTCTCATTTGACAGTGTCCAGGGGTTGATTGATCTCTGTCTGGAGGGGGTATGTTCTCGTGTGGGACTAGAAGAACTGGCGGAGAAGCTGGGGCTCACCCAGACTGATGTAATTTCCAGAGTTTTCAGTTACTTTCCAAAGGTGAGATGCTTGATAAAGGGTTTAGTATTGCAGTGTGATTAAAAAACAAAAAAACAAAAAAAATACCCTATATGGTTTACCATTGAAAGTCATTTAGACATTAAAGGTTAAGTTTAAAAAAATAAATGCACGTTTTTTTTTTTTTTGCTGGTAAAAAAATTTGCATTTATTTTTTTGTTACAGGAGCCTGTAAAGCATTGCACCAGCAATCAGAAGATCACTAATGCTATGCATGTCCCCTGCAGACCTGTCAGTGTATCGGATTGCTTATACCTGTACGAGGAAGCCAATACAATCTGACGGGAAGACTCAATGAACTACCACAGTGCTCACAACATTCATAACATGTTTCACCCTGCTGGTAGCAGTGGCAAGGCTGGGTCACATGGGTTTCACTTTGGTGCGCAAAGCACTTTCGGGTGTGATGTGCCACCCAAGCCTCATTTTGATAAATTCTGTAGGTCTGTAGATGCATCTGGCTGTGCCCGCTTTTGCAGGGTTGGACAGCTTGGAGAAATGGAAGAAGCCCTTTCATCCTGAATAATGAGGTATTGAAAACGGCAGAGCAGCTCCTACTGCATCAACACCCAAGACTGAAGGTGCAGTCTGTAAGTCCAGCCAGTGTGGAGGGAGTCTCTTTTTTTTTTTTTTGTTATTGCACTGTGTTGGTGGTCTGGGGGCGCAGTATGTTTTTGGCACTTTACCTTCCCAAAGGTTTAGGTAAATGGGAAGATCTTGTCTTGCCACTCCTGTTTTAGAGGCACCTAAGTCGGGAACTGGTCTCCAGTGCTTCATGGTCAAGCAGTCAAGGAAAGCCTTAAGCCCCATACACACGGGGTGAATATCGGCCGGTTAAAAAAAAAACGCACGTCATTCGGCCCGTGTGTACGCCTGGCCGTTTGGCCCGCTTCTGTCAGATGTGTATGCTAGAAAACAAGCAGCCGACTGGCTCCTGATTGGCGCTCTAAGCCAATGGCAGAGAGCGCCCGACCGTAATGTTCTGGCGGGGGGCCGTCCCCCTGTTGGAACACAACAGCTCACCAGGAGAAATCAATGTACCAATGTTGGCTTGTTGGTACAGTCGCTCTGACCAGAGCGGACTGTTTTTTCCGTTCAACCTGCCGGATTGAACAGAAAACAAAAACAAAATAATAGTTTGTGCCTGGTTTTATCTACACCAATTCTGTTTTATTGTTCTTTAGGCACAGGAAATGGTATTTGTTGCCTTACACGTGTTTGATACATCACATGTAACGCTCAGTCTGTTTTGTAAAGCTGTCTGGTCAGTGTATTGTTTGGCATGCGAAGAGTTCCCATTTTGTGGAGATGTTACCTGTTCTCTTGGGAGTAGGACTCGGTCTGTTATGCCGCGTACACACGGTCGGATTTCTGACCGGGCAAAACTCTGTCGGAATTTCCGACGTAAAAAATAGAGAACTTGCTCTCTATCTAAGTGGGATGAGGCATACACATGGTCGGAATATCTGATGAAAAGCTCCCATCTGACTTTTTCCATCGGAAATTCCGACCGCGTGTATGCGGTATTAGCCTTGCAACCACTCACACCCAAATCCTTTTGTATTCGTGCTTGGAAGATGTGATATCCAGGGAAGAATAGCAGGCTTCTCTGTCGTATTTCAGATCAGACCTGCCATTCTTTCCGCATAGACTAGCAGCCCTTCGCTCTGCTCTGGCACAATTCCTTTTCGGGTTTGGAGAGTTGCCCTTTTTCCAATTTTGGGAAAGGTTCCAGGGAGTTTTCTCAAATGTTTACACCATTTACTGAGCACTCTTTGTTTGCAATCACTTCTTCCATCTGGTGGATTTCTGTATTCTGTGGGCATATTGCTGTCCTCTCGCAGGTCCCCATCTTGCCTGTGCATTATTGCTACTTGAGTTTTACTGTGGGCCCACAAGTTGGTTGCCCTTCCCTTTGGTCTGTCCACTGTGCCTTGAGTATTCTTAAAGCTGCTAGCCCCTGTGCTGTTATGTTCACAGGGTATTTTTTTTTTTTTTTTACTGACGGGAACAATCAATTTAGAACCTGTCAGCCAAGGTCCAAAAGATGTTTTAGACTTTTAGTTGTTTTGGTTAGTTCTTGGACCCTTAGGAAGTCATCTCTAGATCTGACTTTTTGTGGGCGTATCTAGATCTTTTTCCAGATGCTGCTTAATCCAGAGTTTTTTTCTTCTTCAAGACAAATGTTGGGACTCTCTGCTCCCATGTTTGGACTTTGTAGTCCAGGAGTTGCCCAACTCTGTGCTTTTGCATGAGAGTTCTAGGCTTGATGGTGACCTCCTCAAAGTGGTATAATATACTCAGTTCTGAGCAGAACACTCCGGACTGCTACAATTCAACTTTTTGGCTTTGTGGAACCAGATGAGGTCTCCAAATGCACAGTTTCACCTGTCTCACAGGGCCAGGTTGGCTCACCATTCATTTCATTAGCTATAATTAAGCACCAGATGTAGGTGTGAAACGCGTCAGCTTATCCTTGTAGTTTACCTCTGTTTGCTGTATTGATCATGGTTATTAATCAATAAAAGAGATTGCATTGGAGTGTGGCCATACAACTTTTTTTTTCTCTTCCTATGTTCCTGTTTGCAGTAGAGCTGCACCCATCTACATATAGAGGCAGTGGAGCAGCAGGGCAGGTGATGTAATCCAGGAGCGGTGCTATCATACGTTTATGTGTTCAGACTCTTGGTTGTCTTGGTCCGTTATTGGACCCTTAGGAAGTCCTCTCTGGATCTGATTCATCGTGGGCGTAACTAGGTCTTCTAGATGCTGCTCAATCCAGAGTTATTTTTCTAGGCTTCACGGTGACCTCCTCAAAGTGGTATAATATACTCAGTTCTGAACATAACACTCCGGACTGCTACAATTCAACATTCAGGCTTTGTGGAGCCAGATACTACAGTCTCTAAAGCCACAGTTTCACCTCTCTCCCAGGACCAGGTTGGCTCACCATTTCAGTAGTTGGGGTGGGTTTAACTGTTCAGTTTGTGCTTCCTGTACAGTAAGCAATCTTTCCTGGTCTTTAAACTAAAGCCGGCCATACACGGTTCGAAATTTAAAAGAATTTTCTTTCGAAAATCAAATAAAAAAAAAATTGTACGAATTTTGCACCATTAGTGGGCTGCAGCAACAGCCGATTTTTGTGCTGCAATCAAATTTGAGGAATCGGACATGCTGGAAATTTTTTGAAAACAGAACGATTTTCTAATCAATGATGGGAGAATCGTGCGAGAAATGTAATAGAAAAAGAAAATTCCCATAGAGAAAAGAATATTCCCGGCCACGAAAATTCTTATCTGTAGCAACATGAAGGTTTGGTCGGCCGAATTTCGAAAATCAATGGTGACATCATCGTATCACAAAAAACGAACTTTCTGATTTTGAAAATAAAATTTGTTCGAAATTCGACCGTGTATGGTCTGCTTAAATGTAATGAAATCACCCTGTATTATTATATATGCAGATGATTATGTCATTTAAAAGATCGGTTCATTGGCATTTAAAAAATGTATGGAAATATTCACCAAAAGCCAGTACAGTTTCTCTGAAAAGAGAAAAATAAATCAAAGGGAAGTTTGTGAAAAAGATAAGAGGTCATATACTAACCTCTCTGGTGGCGCGTGTCTTCTACCTCCTGCTGCAGCCTCAATTGGTCTCTCTGGTATTCTAAACTTACAGGGGTGTCAGATGCCTGTATCTCCTGCTGTGTGCTGGCGCCTTCTTCTTCTGACATCTCTGCTAAATTATGCAGTGAGGGAGAGGTCAGAAGAAGGGACCAGCACACAGTGGGAGACACCGTCATCCAACACTACCAAAAGTATTGTTTGTCGAGGTAGGATTCATGGGCAATTGGAAAGGTGAGTACACTTCCTCTTCTCTTGTAGGAAACTGGCCTTTTGATTTGAAACCCGACGGGTCTCTTTTAGTAAACCATTTTCAGACTTTTAATAGTGGATGTGTGTAATGATCTGTCTGCCACTAGGATGCCAGTGGAATGATTGATTTTCGGGAAGTTTCGCTGGTTCTAGCTGCCCAGGATGCTACACGTTCTGCAGAGGAGTTGGCAAAGTTGGCATTTGATGTAAGTGATGCTACTCAAAATTGATTAAACAATTATTTATCTGGAAATCTGGTGTCTGTTGCAGAATGCAGCAATTTATTTTCCGCAATGTTCAATTTCTTCTGTCTATTGCAGCTGTTTTCTACCTGTGATGCTGATGGCTGTTTTCTACTGTCAGCTGAAGGCTTTTCCTCCATTCTGCGCTCACTTGTGGGTTCTCCTCCTGCAGAAAGTGGCAAAGTATATGCTGAGCTATGCCCTCGTGAAACTCAAGGACTTGATCGAGGTAAGATGACCTCTTGTGTACGCATCCCAGGAAAGTGGAGCTCCTGATTATAATAGCCAGTTGGCTGCTTATGTTCAGTTTGTAATCTGCATCTGTCTGTCCCTGGAATACTTGCAATGGGGAGTTCAGTTTGCTGTAATAATTTAGATGGGTTATTAAGAAATTATATAATCTGGTATCTGCTCTCATTGATAACTCATCTGATGGGTTTTGTAACAGTGGCAAGTGATAGAAATGATTCTATTTCAATTGTTATTAAAATTTTTCCTTAAAGCGGGGGTTCACCCTATAAACCCCCAAAAAAAAATTTTTTTTCCCTCTACCATAAAATCAGGCATTGTAGCGCGAGCTACAGTATGCCTGTCCCGATTTTTTTTTTTATCCCCATACTCACCTTGTACTCGTACATCGAAGATACCGACTCCCCTCGGGGAATGGGCGTGCCTATGGAGACGGAGGATGATTGACGGCCGGCTCTGGCCCGTCACGCTTCTCCGGAAATAGCCGAAATAGGCTTGGCTCTTTACGGCGCCTGCGCATAGCCTGTGCGCAGGCGCCGTGAAGAGCCGAGACCTACTCCGGCTGTCTTCGGGGAGAGTGACGTGCCAGGGCCGGCCGTCAATCATCCTCCCTCTCCATAGGCACGCCCATTCCCCGCGGGAGCCGAAATCTTTAATGTACGAGTACACAGTGAGTACGGGGGTAAAAAAATCGGGACAGGCACACTGTAGCTCGTGCTACAATGCCTGTCTCGATGGAAAAATCATGTCAGTGAGGGTGAACTACCGCTTTAAGGTTTATACATTTTGTCTATCTGCCTTCTGGCCGACACTAACTGGCTTGAGATGTCTTATCTATACATGGTGGGGTGCTCCACGGTTTCTCTCCTATGGAGGAAACAAACTGTTTGCTTAAATCATAAAAAGTTCTGTCCTGGGACTTGGAGGGAGCTTTAATGCTTTAGAGCTTCAGGTAAAAAAAAAAAAGCCTCCTGTCCTAGGTCCATGTTTTTCCTGTTAGCAAGGTGCCCTGTGGACAAGAAAATATAGGCCTTTTTATATCTCAGCTGACTTGCAGGCTCTCTCTCCCACTCTTTCTGTTGTGAGAGCCTGCTGCTGGGTAAAAAGGCTGACTACTGACAGAACACTAAACAAGTGTTGAATGTTGGTTTTGGGGAACCCATTAGGGAGGGCTGGGGGGCTGCGTAGACAGCGGTGGCTAAGGAGTTTCCAGCTTTCTGCTCAGCGAGCTCTGAGAACTGAGCAATCGGCCGTGTTTGATCGCTCGTTTCTCAGTCTTAAATCCGGGTCGGACAGAAGCAGCATCGGACCGATGCTATATCCACCTAGGTAAGTATGATTCTGAAAAGCAAAATATTCTCATACTTTTAAGCTGTCAAAATTTTTTTTTTTTTTTTTTTTTACAATAGGAGATGTGTTCCACCTGTTGGCCTGATACATTTTAAATATTATTATTAAAAATACATTTTTTGCTATTTAAAAAATATAGAAGTTATTGGCTGACTAGAAAGACTGTAGTACAAGCATGCAGGTCTAGTTTTCTTGCAATATCTTGTATCTTGCCTGAGGAAGAGGCCATCATGCATTAAAAGCTTGCAGTACAATCTATTTAGTTAGCTAATACATGTTATTACCTTAAAGAGGAGTTTCAGGCTTCATCAGAAAAAATGAAGTCAGCAGCTACAAATACCTGTAGCTGCTGACTTTTAATATCGGGTCACTTACCTGTCAAGGGATCCAGCAGTGTCTTCACCTCCGCCCATTTTTCAAAAGACTCTCGGGTGCTGCCGCCGCCATTTCTTACAGCGCATGTGCAAGGCACTTTGTGAATGGCCCGGTGGCGGGGAAGGGGGGACATACTTCCAGATGACTTTGCCACGGCGAGATTACCCAGAAGTGGGAGCGGGTACCTGTCAAAACAAACGAGCAAAGCTTCCTTTTTTGGATGGAGCTCCGCTTTAAATACAAAAATTCTACTTTTGTTGATGGCTTAGCATGGTACAACACTGCTGCTGAAGAATACCCACCCCTATTCTAGGAGATTCTCCCTTGGAAAATGCCTACCTGTCAGCTGTGTATGGATTCATAAAGCGGCTAAAGCTTTTCCTGCAAACAGCTGATTGGTGGGAGACCACTGCTTGGCAGTTTCAGGCTACAAATGAATGGGTTTTTTATGTAGCTACCACTTTGTACACAAAAGCATAGTGCTTTTGTCTCAGTATGGAAAAACCTAATTAAAGGCCCAATCGCACCCCACCAGCCCATTGCATTATGCTCCATATAACCTAACCTAATGCACTGTGGCGTGGTAACCTGGTTTGCATAAGCCCCTTTTTATCATCCTCATTATTATAGAGGATTTATATAGCGTCGACTGTTTACGCAACGCTTTACAACTTGAGGGTAGACTGTACAAATACAATACACTTTAATACAGTAGGAATCAGAGGGCCCTGCTCGTTGGAGCTTACAATCTTCTTATGATAAGATCAGTTGCTCCACATTATTGCATTTGTTTTTTTCCCTTTAATTCTTTCTAAAATTAAAAAAAAAAAACATCTGATTGCTGCAGCTTCCCTTAAAAATTAAGCTTAAGGACTGCCTAACGCCGATATATGTTGGCAGAATGGCACGGCTGGGCACATCGCCTTTAAGAGCCCAGCCGTGGGTCGCGCGTACGCGACCCGGTCCGAAGCTCCGTGACCGCAGGACCTGCTGACCCATTCGCCGCCGGTGTCCCGCGAACGGTCACAGGAGCTGAAGAATAGGGAGAGGTGTGTGTGTGTGTGTGTGTGTGTGTGTGTGTGTGTGTGTAAACACACCTTCCCCGTTCTTCACTGTGGCTTGTCACTAATCGTCTGTTCCCTGATATAGGGAAAGATGATCACTGATGTTGCACGTCTAGCCCTGCCCCCTACAGTTAGAAACACATATGAGGTCATACCTAACCCTACAGCGCCCCCTAGTGGTTAACTCATAAACTGAAATTGTCATTTTCACAGTAATCGGTGCATTTTTATAGCACTTTTCGCTGTGAAAATGACAATGGTCCCAAAAATGTGTCAAAATTGTCCGATGTGTCCTCCATAATGTCGTAGTCATGAAAAAAATCACTGATCGCCGCCATTAGTAGTAGTAAAAAAAATGTATTAATAAAAATGCCATAAAACTATCCACTTTTTTGTAAACGCTATAAATTTTGCGCAAACCAATCAATAAACGCTTTTTGCGAATATTATTATTTTTTTCCACCAAAAATAGGTAGAAGAATACGTATCGGCCTAAACTGAGAAAAAATATGTTTTTATATCTTTTTTGGGAATATTTACTATAGCAAAAAATAAAAAATATTGAATTTTTTTCAAAATTGTCGCTCTATTTTTGTTTATAGTGCCAAAAAAAAAAACAACCCGATCAAATACCACCAAAAGAAAGCTCTATCTGTGGGGGAAAAAAAGGACGCCAATTTTGTTTGGGAGCCACGTCGCATGACCATGCAATTGTCAGTTAAAGCGACACAGTGCCGAATCGCAAAAACTGGCCAGGTCCTTTACCTGCACAATGGTCCGGGTCTTAAGTGGTTAAAGTAGAATGCCAGGCTAAACCTAACTAATGTTAAAAATGTTCCCTCCCTCCTTTTTTTGCACAGGTTAGTCAGCGTAGGTGTTTTTTTGGGGGGGGGGGGGGGGTGTAGGGTATAGCCTATAATTCCACTGGAAGCAGATTTAGGACCAGTAGGAGAGCATTATAGACCCCCCCCCCCCTTTTTCTCCTTTTTTTTTTTTTGTTGTTGTTTGTGCCAAATAAGTTCAATCTTTTATTTGTCCTTGTGACTACTGTCACTGAAAGAGAGCATTATGGGAAATCCACAATTTTAGAATAGTCATCACAGCATGAAGTGGGGGAAAATCCTCCAGTTGAGACACCACTTCCTGTTCTTGTTTGTTGCTCAAAGATTGTAAAATACCTATAAAGAAAGTTACAAAGTCACTAAAAATATGCTCTGCTTACTGTCTGCTCATTGTAAATGCAGGCATAGAAAGAAATTGCCCACATTTTGGGGAGATTTCCTCTCATTTCCTGTTGCAGGATCGTATATGAAGGGGGATTTCCCAAGCAGGACACAGGCAGGAATTTTTATCTTTTTATACTGGCCCTTTTTAATCCCTTGTACAGCAGTACTGCTATTGTGGAAAACACATCCTGGAAGCGTTGCCTGATGTTTTTTTTTTTTTTCGATTTACAAGATTGATTTTACATTATTGATAGAATACTGTTTTATTTACCAAAGAATTTATAATTCTGTTATGTGTATACCGTGTTTCCCCAAAAATAAGACCTAGCGTTATTTTCAAGGAGGGATGCAATATAAGCCTTACCCTGAAAATAAGCCCTAGTTTAAAATGCTTGTAAAATCCTATAACCCACTCTATTACAGTAGTACATAATGTACAATGTGTGTGTTTCTGTAATTGCGGGAAAGAGAGCCCGGTGGGTCACAGAAGTGCAGAGCCGCGCTATAACGAAGGTGTTTGGCACAATTATATTACAGAAACAGACACATTGTACATTATACAAAAAGACACACAAGCTCCTGCGCACGGGTGGATTGTCTGACAGTTGGTCAATATTCCGCATGGGAATTTCCACAAATATCAAAACTGGTAACAAAGGCCTTGCTGCCCTTCAGTAATGGGGAACATCCTGGCAGAGAACGAAAAGAAGAAAAAGAAAGGCGCGCCAGCCTAGTGTATTACCGTTTGACAGTTTAATAAATGGATAAGATAAAATAAAACTACTCACAAACGAGATAGTGTAAAAGGCTTGTCAACAACGGTTGATGATAAATACCCCTCGAGCCACAATCCCGAATGGGGGGGGGGGGGGGGGGGGGGGGGGAGAGGTGTGTCACTGCCGGCTGACGCGTTTCAAGGCAACAGAGGCCTCTTCATCAGAGCTCAGCAGTACCGACCCTTCCACAAGCATCCCCTAGATATACCTACACATATGCACAAACCACGCCTATCTCCAGCCATAGGGGACCTGCCAGGGGCCACCAGGACTCCTCCCACCCAATGATGGGCAGTCCCGGATATTAGAAAACGACAATATGTGAAGAGTGACAGCAATACCAGAACAATGAAAGGAAAAGAGATAGATGAATAAGTAGAAATGAATAAAAATAAAGATAAAAATAAATAAGTAAGTAATATCCAGGACTGCCCATCATTGGGTGGGAGAAGTCCTGGTGGCCCCTGGGAGGTCCCCTATGGCTGGAGATAGGCGTGGTTTGTGCATATGTGTAGGTATTTCTAGGGGATGCTTGTGGAAGGGCCGGTACTGCTGAGCTCTGATGAAGAGGCCTCTGTTGCCTTGAAACGCGTCAGCCGGCAGTGACACACCTCTCCCCCCCCCCCCCCCAACCCTCATTCGGGATTGTGGCTCGAGGGGTATTCATCATCAACCGTTGTTGATAAGCCTTTTTCTCGTTTGTGAGTAGTTTTATTTTCTTATCTATTTATTAAACTGTCAAACGTTAATACACTAGGCTGGTGCGCCTTTCTTTTTCCTCTTTTCGTACATTGTACATTATATATTACTGTAATAGAGTGGATTATAGGATTTTACAAGCATTTTAACTCGGTTCACAATGAGGATTCCTGTCAGACAGGGAGAGAAGACAGCACATTACATGGTAGGACCTACCCTGAAAATAAGCCCTACTGTTTCTTTTGTTGCCAAAATTAATATAAGACCCGGGTTTATTTTCTGAAACATTATTTTTAATAAATGTCAATTGTTTTCCAGATGGATTTCTTCGATTTGCTGTTCGCCATCCATGCTATCGCCACCTTTTCCTGTTCTATCTGCGCCCCCCTGCTTCCGGACGCAAGAAGCCACGTGTACAGCAGAATGGGAGCTGTTCCGGGAAACCCACTCCTGCGAACCAGTTCAAGTCTGATTGACATGTCGTGGGGGGGTTTTAATGGGGGATGGGGAGGTGGGGAGGGGGGACTCTCCTGTGATGGGATGAGATATTTTTATGGGTTTATTTAGGCTGGAGTAAAACTGCTTATCAGTTATATCTACATGAGAAAAGGCAATATGATGAGATTCTTTTTAGTATCTAAACTGAGGGTTTCATTGAAGGAGTTAGGAAAAAATAAAGTTTATCCGGATTTAATGGAAATGCCATTCTGTTAGATTTTATTAATGGCAACAGGACTGTCAGTCTTCATAAAGTAGTATTGTTTTAAAGAGCATGGACTGGAAAGAATGCACGATTTATGACCGCAATGTTGAAGGAGCAATACTTTCTGTGTGTATAGTTGGCGCAAGTGCAGATTTGGGGTATTATTAACGCCCCAAAAATCTCAGGTCTCAGGGAAACAACCTCCCTTCCCCCAGAGGATTTTACATTTTTACCATTATTTGGATGTTTTATTTCTGACTGCTCCCCATATATTACTGCTCTCGTTATGGTTCTGAATGATATTATAATTATTTTTCATAAAAAAAATGACTTGTGTGTTTATTGTACATTTTACTAGCAGATACAAGTGCCTTGTTTGTAAATAACCTGTATATACATGTCATGTAGCCCTAGCTGTACACAAAAAAGTGATGAAGGTGTTTATTTAGCCAGTTTTTTTGTCTGCTGCCACTGTATTGGATTATCTTGAATTCTACAATGTAAGCGCTCCATGTGAACTTATGAGAAGTTATTGGTTTAGAGCCCACATGTTGTGATCAAAAATCAGACCTGTCAAATTACGCATTTCCCTTTAAAGTGGTTGTAAACACTTAGACCACTTTAACCTACAGGTAAGGCTTACCTGTAGGTACAACAAATATCTCCTTAACCTACACGGTTAAGGAGATATTTGCAAGAAAGACTGCACCAATGTCTAAGGCGCATGCTATGTAGGCGCGCTGAGCATGCTGCTACTAACGGCACACGTGTGCAGGAGTGACATCATCGCTGCTCCGGCCAGCCACATCACCGGAGCAGCGATACCCGGAAGTCACTCTGTGGGTATCATGGCGGCGACGGAGGAGGTATCCGAGGAGCGCTGCAAGGGCTTCGTTCTCAGGTAAGTAATTCATAATGAGCTAGTATGCTATGCATACTAGCTCATTATGCCTTTGTCTTTTTTTTTTAAGAGAGGGTTTACTTCCTCTTAACTGTAGCACATAGGGAAACACATTTAAGGCAATGGAAACTGGTATTTGGCCACATGATCTATCTATGGGCAGGCTGGTTGTGCTGAAGTTGATCTATTGATTGACTTCAGTACAACCAGCCTGCCTTTTTTATGTTTTTTTGTATAATCACTGCCGGCAGCGATCATTGTATTCTGACAGCTGGGAAACCTGCTTCTGTCAGAATACAGTAGCAGAGTAGGAGGGATTGCCCCATCAACACTGACTCTGTGGATGATGGAATCAAGATATTTTTTTCCTTCAACCTGTGGTTGAAAGAAAGAAAATCGCATAATCTATGGCCTGCCTAAAGCCTCGTACACGCGATCGGATTCTCTGAAGGGAATTGTGCGTTGACAGGCTGTTGGCCTAAAATCCAACCATTTGTATGCTCCATTGGACAATTGTTGTCGGATTTTCCATTTGACAAATGTTGGATGGCAGGCTTTAAAAAAATTTGCGGACAACGGTCTGTTGTCAGATTTAGAAAAAAAGTCCAAAGTACAAACACGCAATGCTCATTAAACACAACATTAGCAGAAGGTGCCCAAAGGGTAGCGCTTAAGAGCTGAAAAACTGCGTATTACATCACTACGTTCTTGTTTGTTGACTGCCAGTTGTGTGCCGTTTGTATGCAAGACAAGTTCCTGGCCAACGCTCTTCGGACAAAGTCTGAAGCTTTGTGTGTGGAAAATTTGATCGTGTGTATGAGGCTCTAGGCTACATGTGTTTAGGAGCTTTTGGCTTTTTTTTTTTTCTAAACTTAACTCCATAAAAGCCTATGTGGCTATGGGAAAACCGTGTTTTGCATTTCCCCGTGGCCGCGGTCAGGGTAGGTTAGTGTACATGTAGCCTTATGCCACGTACACACGGTCGGAATGTCCAACAAGAAAAGTTCGATCACAGCAAAGATTTGAGAGCTGGTTTTCAAATTTTCAGACGGGAAAAGTTCTTGTCGGAAATTCCGATCTGTCTGTATGCAATTCCGACGCACAAAAAAAAAGGCATACTCCTGAATCAATTTGCGTGGTTGCAATCATTGAACTAAATTTTTCTCGGCTCGTTGTAGTGTTGTACGTCACCGCGTTCTTGACGGTTAGAATTTCAGACAACATTTGTGTGACTGTGTGTATGCAACACAAGTTTGAGCCAAAATTCAGTCGGAAAAAAAAATTCCGATCGTGTGTTCCTATTGGCTTATTCTCCCCCAGATGGGAGAATATTATTTATTTATATATATATAATATAATATATATATATATATATATATATATATATATATATATATATATATATATATATATATATATATATATATATATATATATATATATATATATATATATATATATATATATATATATATATATATATATAAAAAAAAAAAAAAATCTTATTGCCTTCTGTTAATTTATGGCTTTAAGAGTTGCATCTGCAGTATTTGGACTATATTGCTACTCTTCTGGTAAATCATGCCTAAATTAAAGTTGGCCGAGCAGTGCATGATTTAAGAAAAAAAGAAAAATTAGCATGTTGTCCATAAATAAATCCAATATTTTCCTGGGTGTCTATAAATAGTTGAGGCATATAATCCATTTAATGTGTCTCGTGCATATTTTCTATGATCGTCGGCTCCATCTATTAGACACATTATGGGAATTATTCAGGGTGTAAGTGATGTTTTATTT
Organism: Rana temporaria; assembly: GCF_905171775.1. Classification (NCBI taxonomy): domain Eukaryota; kingdom Metazoa; phylum Chordata; class Amphibia; order Anura; family Ranidae; genus Rana; species Rana temporaria. Next base: position 250,122,476 of record NC_053489.1, read on the forward strand.
TTTTTCCATAAATGGATGCCTTAAGAATATGTATACCCAACATTTCATATTCCTGATATGTGTCTGATGTACCATGTAAAAGCATCCTGTTCTCTTGTTATTGCTTCCATTGTGTGAAATTCCTGATGTTCCTGCAAGTCCCTCTGCATTCCTGTTAAAAACTGATTACACTAGGCATGCGATCACAGCGTGGTCAGTTTTCTAGCTGTGCTGGGAACTCAACCTGCTCTCCTCCAATGATAAGGCTTGTCCTGACCCCCCCCCCCCCCCCCACCTTGCACAGCCTTTCACTATGAAGCTCGGTGTGCTGTTGCTGCTGCTTCAGCTTTTATGCAGCTAAGAACGGAGGTATGCGATCACTTGGGCTCCATTCACATCTGGGCGTTTTGGGATCACAATTGCAAAACGCAGGTTCAGGTGTCATTGTTTTTCAGTGGTACCTAAAATGCAGTGCGGTTTTGCAAAAAAAAAAAAAAACATTGTGTGAAGCTTGTCGCCAAAATGAAGCTCCTGCTCCCAAAACACCCAGGTGTGAATGGAGCCTTGAAAAAAAAGGTGTCTATGATGTTGTTTTTTTTTTTATAGCTATACACAAATGTTTTGCCTTTTCATTTGTATTTTAAACTGAATGGGTTGTTTTACAATGTGAGGGTTTACTTGTACTTTAGTGCAGTGGTCATAAACCCCGTCCTCAGGGCCCACTAACAGGCCAGGTTTGCAAGATAACTAAAATACATGACAGGCAGGGGCGGACTGACAACTCATGGGGCCCCCGGGCTTACAGATGGTCACCACGCCAGGAGGCAGGGCAGCTAAAATCTCAGGATTTTCACATCAAAAGCATGTCGGTTTCAGACATATCAGGGACAGATGTAAAAAAAAAACCACAGATTTTTACATACTGTCCCTGGTTTTATTGAGCCTGGCAACCCTAATGGGGCCCCCTAGTGGCATGTGCCCGAGAGCCCCAATGGTCAGTCCGCCCCTGATCACAGGTGATATCATTTGCTCCTCAGTGATTGCAGTATTTTAGTCTGCATCTCCCCAATGTAATACATAAAACCTGGCCTGTTAGTGGGCCCTGAGGGAGGACAGGGTTGATGACCACTACTTTAGAGTGGTTATCAGGATGGTTGTTTTGAACCACACGTTTTCTTTTTGCTTCAGCCTTCACATTGCTGTGTTCTGTGAATCACAAATACATAACCTAATGAAGGAAATGGCAAAGGTATGTCTGCCAATATAGAATAACATTGAGCCATTGCAATACAAGTGTATCCTAGGTTCTGCTCCGATGAAGATCAGAAATTATCGAAACGCGTAAGCATTACACACATCAGCGGTGAGGCAGGACTAGCCACCCTTCCAGCCACCCGTTCTATCACTATTGGGGTTTTTCTTCCGAAATTTAAGAACTTACAATTTTCCCACACCTACCCCTTTAAGTGACATAGCCTTGGAATACACAGTGAGGAAGGCACGCTGACTGTCTACTCCTTGATTAATCTCACCATCTACTTGCCCCTCTTTAGAGGAACCTTCCAACTCCCCGAAACCAAACTCCCTGGCTGTTGTGCGATTAGGACACCAGTTGACGGCTGCACGCCGTACCCTCTGGCCGGAGGAATCTGCTACCAATACACCAGCACCGCAACAAGCGTGAGCTCTGGAATCCGTGGATGGAAGATAGCCGCTAGATGGTATGATTGGACAACAAACGGGTGAGCGGTGACTGTGACGCTGGAACGTATATGTGGCTACCAGCTGCACCGATCTATGATGCGTTTTGTTCAGTAGCTTACTCTGTTATTACTGCTCGGTATACCTTGACTTCAACCATACATTAATAAGACTGTTGTTATTATCAGCAGTGCTTTACAGTGCCACTCACTGATATCCACCACCGAATTGTACTTTTCAATCTACTTCATTCCTGTGGATAATATCCTAATGAACTGCTTGCATGTTTGCATTGGAATCATATTTTTGATTCCAGCCTCAGTCTGTTGCCTCATTATTACTGTTTTAGTTCAATGATATCCATGAACATGCCCCAGATCTCTGGCCTGCCCCCTGTAGGTATATGTGTGCTAGTAGTGTGCATGGTTGTGGTGGCCACCTGTCCTCTTTAGACTAGTGTCTAATTTTATTAGTGCTGTGAAGACACTGGCACTTATGTGTAATTAAATGTTGGTTTTTAAATGAGGATAACGAATGAATAAATTTGCAGTCTTATAGCTGGATTCACGTAGGGTTACGCCGGCGTATCAGTAGATACGCCGCCGTAACTCGGAATCTAAGCAGTCGTATGTTTAAGTGTATTCTCAAACTGAGATACACTTAAAACTAGCTAAGATACGACGGCCTGCGCGGTCGTATCTTAGGGTGCAATTTTTCCGCTGGCCGCTAGGTGGCGCTTCCGTTGAGTTCGGTGTAGAATATGTAAATGACTAGATACGCCGATTCACGAACGTACGCTTGCCCGTCGCAGTAAAGATACGCCGTTTCCGTAAGAGGTACGCCAGCGTAAAGATAAAGCTGCCCCCTAGGTGGCCTAGCCAATGTTAAGTATGGCTGTCGGTCCTGCGTCGAAATTTGAAAATTTTACATCGTTTGCGTAAGTCGTCCGTGAATGGGGCTGGACGTAATTTACGTTCACGTCGAAACAAATACATCCTTGTGGCGTACTTTGGAGCAATGCACACTGGGATATGTACACGGACGGCGCATGCGCCGTTCATAAAAAAACGTCAATCACGTTGGGTCACCAATCATTTACTTAAAACACGCCCCCCTCATCCTCATTTAAATTAGGCGCGCTTACGCCGGCCCCATTTACGCTACGCCGCCGTAACTTAGGAGGCAAGTGCTTTGTGAATACAACACTTGCCTCTCTGACCTAAGGCGGCGTAGCGTAAAAATGCTACGCCGTTGTAAAAATGCGCGCATCTACCTAAATCCAGCTATTAATCTGTATTCCTCTCTGACCAATTATTTTTTTAAATCCTCTGTTTCTCCCCTTTTTTGATTATTCTTGGTTCAGCATTCAGCACTTTTTCTAGAATATAAGAGTGGACTAGGCTACCTGAGGTAGTTACTCACTGGAAGCAGGACTGCAGTATCAACACATGTAGCCCACATTATTGGCGACATAACTTAAAGGGGTTGTAAAGGTTTGTTTTTTATTTTCTAAATAGGTTCCTTTGCCATGGGTCTTCAAACTACGGCCCTCTAGTTGTTCAGGAACTACAATTCCCATCATGCCTAGTCATGTCTGTGAATGTCAGTGTGTTAAAATGCCTCATGGGATGTATAGTTCTACAACAGCTGGAGGGCCGTAGTTTGAGGATCCCTGCTTTAAGCTAATGCATTGTTGGTTCACTTACTGTACTTTTCCTTGGCTTTCCCTTCTAAATGTTTTTTTTTCTTTTGTTTTCTTTGTCTGAATTTCTCACCTCCTGTTCCTCCTCGGAAAGCTGTTCTGGCTGACTAACCCCCCAGCCAGAACGGCTCGGATGATGGGGGCAAGCTTACTGAGGAGCAACAGAAAGTGAGAAATTCAGACAGAAAAAAAAACATTAAGACCCCTTTCACACCGCATTGCCTTCGGGCTCTCACACTGGAATGAATGGTGCAGCTGTTTGAGGGCGGATTGCAGGCGCTATTTTTAACGCTATAGCACCTGCAAAACGCCCTCAGTATGAAAGGGGTCTTAGAAGGGAAATTAAAGGAAAAGGTAAGTGAACCAACAATGCACTAGCTTAAAGCGGGGGTTCACCCTATCGACAGGAAAAAAAAAAAATTTTTTTCTTTTACCTTTAAATCAGGCACTGTAGCGCGAGCTACAGTATGCCTGTCCCGAATTTTTTCCCCCCATACTCACCTTGTAGTCGTCCATCGAAGATACCGGGGAATGGGCGTGCCTCTGGAGACGGAGGATGATTGACGGCCGGCTCTGGCGCGTCACGCTTCTCCGGAAATAGCCGAAATAGGCTTGGTCTTCACGACGCGTGCGCATAGCCTGTGCGCACGCGCCGTGAAGAGCCGAGACCTACTCCGGCTGTCTTCGGGGAGAGTGACGTGCCAGGGCCGGCCGTCAATCATCCTCCCTCTCCATAGGCACGCCCATTCCCCGCGGGAGCCGAAATCTACGATGGACGACTACGAGGTGAGTACGGGGTTAAAAAAATCGGGACAGGCATACTGTAGCTCGCGCTACAATGCCTGTCTCGATGGTAACATCATGTGGGTCAGGGTGAACTACCGCTTTAAAGGAACCAATTTAGAAAATAAAAAACAAACCTTTACAACCCCATTAAAGCAAATAAAACACGCAGCTGTATTAAGACAAATTGCCGGTGCCCTATACAATGCCTTGAAAAAGTATCCATACCCTTTGAAATTTTCCACATTTTGTCATGTTACAACCAAACACGTTTAATGTATTTTATTGGGATTTTATGTGATAGACCAACACAAAGTGGCACATAATTGTGGAGTGGAAGGAAAATGAAAAATGTGTTTCAATTTTTTTTTTTTTTTTTTTTTACAAATAAATATCTGAAAAGTATGGCATGCATTTGTATTCAGCCCCCCCCCCCCCCCAGGTCAATACTTTGCAGAACCACCTTTTGCTGCAGTCACAGCTGCAAGACTTTTTGGGGATGTCCCCACCAGCTTTGCACATCTAGAGTGATAATTGTGGCCATTCAAAATAGCTCAAGCTCTGTCAGATTGGATGGAGAGCGTCTGTGAACAGGAAATTTTCAAGTATTGCCACAGATTCTCAATTGGATTTAGGTCTGGACTTTGACTGGGCCATTCTAACACATGACTATGCTTTGATCCAAACCATTCCATTGTAGCTCTGAGGCCCCGTACACACGGCCGAGGAACTCGACGTGCTTGGCACGTCGAGTTCCTCGTCGAGTTCTGGGATGAAGCCGCCGAGGAGCTCGGCGGGACGCCTTCTCCCATAGAACAACGAGAAAATAGAGAACATGTTCTCTATTTTCTCGTCGAGCTCCTCGGCGGCTCCATCGAGCCAAAACTGTACAGACGACAGAGTTTCTCGGCAGAATCCGGGTTTTGACCGAGTTTCTCGGTGAATTCTGCCGAGAAACTCTGTCGTGTGTACGGGGCCTGAGTGTATGTTTAGGTCATTGTCCTGCTGGATAGTGAACCTCCGCCTCAGTCTCAAGTCTTTTTGCAGACTAATAGGTTTTCTTCTAAGATTGCCCTGTATTTGTCTCCATCCATCTTCCTATCAGCTCTGACCAGCTTCCCTGTCCCTGCTGAAGAAAAGCATCACCACAACATGATGCTGCCACCACTATGTTTCACAGTGGGGATGTTCAGGGTGATGTGCAGTGTTTGTTTTCTGTCACACATAACGTTTTGTTTTTAGGCCAAAAAAGCTCAATTGTGGTTTCATCTGACCAGTGCACCTTCTTCCACATGTTTGCTGTGTTTCCCACATGGCTTCTCGCAAACAGGACTTCTTATGGCTTTCTTTCAACAATGGCTTTCTTCTTGCCACTCTTCCATAAAGGCCAGATTTGTGGAGTGTACGACTAATAGTTGTCCTGTGGACAGATTCTCCCATCTGAGCTGTGGATCTCTGCAGCTCCTCCAGAGTTACCATGGGCCTCTTGGATGCTTCTCTGATTAATACTCTCCTTTTCCTTCCTGTCAGTTTAGGTGGAGACCTAGTCATGTCTTGGTAGGTTTGCAGTTGTGCCATACTTTCCATTTTCGGATGATGGACTGAACAGTGCTCTGTGAGATGTTCAAAGCTTGAGATATGTTTTTATAACCTAACTCTGCTTTAAACTTCTACACAACTTTTTCCCCTGACCGGTCTGGTGTGTTCCTACATAATGCTGTTTGTTCATTAAGGTTCTCTAACAAACCTCTGAGGGCTTCACAAAACAGCTGTATTTATACTGAGATAAAATTACACACAGGCAGACTCTATTTAATAATCAGGTGACTTCTGAAGGCAATTGGTTCTACTAGATTTTCAGAGTAAAGGGGGCCTGAATACAAATGCACCCACACTTTTCAGGTATTCGTAAAAAAAAAACATTTTATAATTTTTCTTCCACTTCACAACTATGTGCCACTTTGTGTTGGTCTATCACTTAAAGCGGTTGTATAATCCCATAATAAAAAAAAATGTGGTCACCTGTAAGGCAAAAGGCTTAATGAGCTAGTATGCACCGCATACTAGCTTATTATGAAATACTTACCTCAGAATGAAGCTTTGGTAACTTACCTGGTCCACGCCGAGGTAGCTGACATGTTGCCTCGGCGTGTCTTCCGGGTATCGCGGCTCCAGCGCAGTGAGTGGCTGGAGCCGCGATGTCATCACTCCCGTGCGTGGGATACTTCTTTCCGGAAAGGTCTGGAGTCTGCCGGGCCTTCAGCCGAGAATCCCCTGTGCGCATGTGCCACTGCAGTCAGCGGCTCATTGCAAGGGGAATATCTCCTAATCCGTAAAGGTTTAGAAGATTTTTTTTTTTTACCTACAGGTAAGGCTTACCTGTAGGTAAAAGTTCCAAAAATGACTATACAACCGCTTTAAATTTCCAATAAAATACATTTACGTTTTTGGTTGTAACTTGACAAAATGTGGAACATTTCAAGGGGTATGAATACTTTTTCAAGGCATTAAAAAAAAAAGTATAACTGAGCTGTATTAAGCCATGTAAAAAACAAAACTCTTGAACATTTACAGGTGTAATGCAAAAGAAAAAACTGTAAGGGGCCCTATGGTCCCCAGGGCCCCTTACAGGCCTGGCCGGCCCCCCTCCTTTTTTTATTTTTTGCATTACACCTGTAAGGGGCCCGCAGGAGAGAAGAGATCACATTTTCTGTCAGCGCGCCCCCCCCCCCCCCCCCGTTCTCTGCTCCAGGTGGGCCCTGGCTAAAGCTGTGTAAGGGGCCCCAAAATTTGTGATGGCTGCTCAAGATCTCAATTCATAATGCTTTAACCACGTGAGACCCGCGCTATTGACAAAAGACGTCAACAGCGCGGCTCTCAGGTGCCAACTGGACGTCTTTGGACGTCTTTTTAAAAGCATTACCCGCGCGCGCCTCTGGGGGGCGCGCAGCGGGTAAACACTGTGCCGCCACATCGCTGGGGAGCCGATGCGTGTACCTGGCGGCCGCGATGTCTGCCGGGTACACGCGATCGTCGGTGAGAAAGCCGGTAACAGCAGAGACGAGCTCTGTGTGTAAACACAGAGCTCCACGTGCTGTCAGAGGAGAGGAGACCGATCTGTGTCCCTTGTACATAGAGACACAGCATCAGTCACCTCCCCCAGTCACCCCCCTCCCCCCACACAGTTAGAACACACCCAGGCTACACATTTAACCCCTTCCTCACCCCCTAGTGTTAACCCCTTCCCTGCCAGTCACATTTATACAGTAATTAGTGCATTTTTATAGCACTGATCGCTGTATAAATGTGAATGGTCCCAAATTTGTGTCGAAAGTGTCCGATATGTCCGCCGCAATATCGCAGTCCCAATAAAAATCGCAGATCGCCGCCATTACTAGTAAAAAAAAAAATAAAAAAAAAAAATCATAATTCTGTTCCCCATTTTGTAGGCGCTATAACTTTTGCGCAAACCAGTCGCTTATTGCAATTTTTTTTTTTTTTTACAAAAATACGTTGAAAAATACGTATCGGCTTTAACTGAGAAAAAAAATTGTTTTTTTTTAAAAAAAATGGGATATTTATTATAGCAACAAGTAAAAAAAAAAAATATATTTTTTAAATTGTCGCTCTTTTTTTGTTTATAGCACAAAAAATAAAAACCGCAGAGGTGATCAAATACCACCAAAATAAAGCTCTATTTGTGGGGAAAAAAGGATGTCAATTTTGTTTGGGAGCCACGTCGCACGACCACGCAAATGTCAGTTAAAGCGACGCAGTGCCGTAAGCAGAAATTTCGCCTGGGAAGAAGGGGGTTTATGTGCCCAGTAAGCAAGTGGTTAAAAACCTAAAGTAGCAGAAAAACATGAGCTGCTAGGGAAAGGTCTTGCTGCTTCTTTTAAACCTAGTTCACACAGGATGTGGCTTTCAAACGCGGGTCTGAAGATAAGCTGGTGATGAGGGGTACATGCAATATTTGTGGCACCACAGTGCAATGCACATAAACTTGTGGTTTAACATGTTGTTTACCGCAGAGCGTATGTGTGAATGGACCTTATTCCTAAGGCAATCAATGGCTGTAGCCCTAAATCTCAACTTTTATAGAATTTTTTTTTTTACTTTGCTACCAAATTGGGATGACGTCTAATTTATATTTGTTGCATGTTTCCATCCACATAGTGTAACTAAAAAAAAAATATTTACAAACTGCAGCTTACATTTTTTACATGATCTTTCCTGGACCTTCCAGCTAGAAAAAAAATCCTAGATACTTCTCTTTGTTTATGAGGGGACTGGGTAGCTGTGTTTTCCATCATTAATCCTCTCTATACTATGCAGACAGATCTTCCATTATCAATTGTAACTAGATTTCAACACTATCTGTCCTATCTAAAAAGTTAATGGTGGAGAGGCTGGGTTTCTTCCAATGTATTTTAATGAGGCCAGACGTGGGTACAGGCTCACTCACAGTCACTCATGACACCTGCCATGAAAAACATCTAAAAGGTTAGGAAAATAAAATCAAAATTGTGGCATTCTGGGTGAATGGGAACACGCAAACATATAGTGGGGTTTTCTCGCAATTTACTGCAAAAGTGAAAACAACTTTTTTTTTTTTAAAGAGAGTTAGAGAGGATGAAAACGTCTGACAGGTTTTATTATCTGGGGAGATTTTTTTTTTTTTTTTTAACAGAAAGATGTTTTTATTAACAAAACAGCATTACACGAAATGCTGTAGTCGACAATCAGGTTTACATATAAACAATATCAGTCAGAATTAAGCATTCCCAGCATTTACTAAAAACAAATAAAAATAAACAAAATAAGCCAACAAGGTACAAGTTCATGGCTCTTTCGCCCTGACATACCTCAACCGATAACTACCAGGCGCAGTCCTAACTAGTGCCCTCCCTTGATTACACTAGGGTAAACCTGTGCTAAATCCTCCTGTACCTAAGAGCTTGTGCTGTAAAACTAACTCAACAGTTGGCAGAATCAGGCGGCGCCCCAGGCAGAGAGGGGAGGGGGCAACAGGCCCCCGGGCAGGGGGGGGGGGGGATCCATCTCTCAGTCCCCCACCCCCCGGTCCCCCAGCCATGCGCACCCACCCAAGCCGACCAGACCTTATCTTATTTAGCAGGGCACTGCCTACTCTCATACGTGAATTTATAAAGGGGCAAGGCCGAGTCCACTGCCTTCCTCCAGGAACCAAGGGTGGGGGGTCCCACGACTTCCACCGTAGCATTATCTCCCTTCTAGCATAAAACATTGAGAATGTAATACATAGCTTAGTATATCTGTCTCCCTCCACCTCACCCAAGTGGCTCAGGAGGAGCACCATGGGGTCCAGCGGTTCCCTGGTCCCTCCTATGTCGCTAAGCCTCTCTGCTACCCCCACCCAATACGGCCTGAGCTTCGGGCAATCCCAAACCATGTGCCAAAAGGTCCCCAACTTAATCCCACATCTGGGACAGTTCGGATCCAGATGTGGGTATATGCTGGCCATTCTGTGAGGGGTGAAGTAGGCCCTATGTAGGAACTTGAGCTGGAGGAATCTGTCCTTGGCTGCTGTCATGGACGGGATGTAGGTGTAGACGCATTCCTCCCATTCCTCCTCCCTCAAAGTCGGAATGTCCTCCTTCCATTTATCCATTACCCGGGTGAGTTTAATATCGTGGCCAACCATCAAATACAGATACAGAGTGGAAAGGGGCTTCCCCATCATGCTCAATGTCAACAGTCGCTCGATTGAGTCAGGTTCTAGAGTCAGTGTGTCCAGGAATTGGGCCCTCATCGCATGCCTCAGCTGGTAATATTTAAACTCGAAGGAATTGGGGAGGGAGTATTGGCATCTCAATTCACTGGAGGGGTTGATCCTACCATTTGCTATGACATGTTTGAGGGTGGTGATCCCGCGTTTGGCCCACTGTGAGGGTTCAGGTAGGTCACAAAGGTAGGGGCAGGGTGGAGTTACCCCACAGCGGGGCGTATGGGGAGATACAATGATCACTCTGAGAACAGACCTTTTAAAATCATTTTTACCAGTGTCCAGGCATGGCCTATGAACATTAAAGCAGGCAATACACAGATTTTTTTTCCCCCAGAACATCCAATAAACTGGATATACACCTTTTTTGCAACGCCGTCCACTACAAAGCACAGTAGTGTGTTGTAGTGCACTGCAGCACATGTGCATTACCATAATGTGTTGGTGTGCTAATAAAGATATGTCACATTGCAATGTGCTGTAACATCGATTAATGTACATTGAGGTAATGCAACAGTGTGACTGGGCCCTAAGCTAAATGTATAGGTTAAAGGGGATGCGCATAGTGCTGCACGGTGAGGAGAAAAAATAATAATATTTGTTATGTGTTTAATGCTGTCTAAATTCTGCACTATACACAATACCCACTAGATGTCAGACAAGTGTCAGAGATGCTCTTGTAGTTTAATAAAAGAAAAAGAAGAAATAACATTAGTGAAGTGAACTCCTGCACTGTCTAGAGTGAGGGGACAAGTGAAAAGTGGGGATACTGCTGCAAATAAAAAAGAGGTCTACCTCGATAGACAAAAAGTGATAATTGTAACAAGTGAAATATTTGCGCTGTAAAGTGTTATACAAATTAATGTGTGTGTGCATATAACCACATACATATACAAGTACAAAAAATGGGTGGGGAAAGTCCAAAAAAGGGGAGTGACACTAATATACCAGTAAACAATATTGTTGAATAGTCCTTAATCGAGGGCACAGTGCTGAAGAGGTCCAGGTACAACAAAATCCAACCATGTAGGGGTGCAGTTCATCAATACTTAATCCAATCAATAACGTTGTGAAGTGAAAAATGTTGAAAAACACAACAATAAAAATAGAAATAAAAATAAATATAAAAATAAAAATAAGGGTCAAAGTATTTCAGAAGAAGGAGGCCTTGTATCCAAAAAGGGTGAAAGATAGAGAGTGAGCCGTAACCAAGATCTCATATATGCACCTCTAGTGATCCCAGCAGCTCACCTCTAATCTGGCAAGCTGGATTAAATCAGCCTGATCCTGATGGGTGTGGTCCGTTGTTGGACATCACATACGGGTCTCCATAAAGTGTATTACATGAAAAAGTAAAAAGGGTAGAAACCAAATGGTGTGATAACGTCACAGAGAGGGGTAGCAATGTCTTCTGATTTAAACCAGTGGAGATGCACTCACATGTAGGTGAAAAAACTGGGGCTCTTATCCACGAACGCCGAGCTCGTCAGTCCCTCCTTCCTCTCCCTTACTGATTCTCCAGGGTTAGGAGTCCCGTGTCCCCAATGGTTCACGAATCGGCTCTTGTTATGTATGAGGATTTCGGTAGTGTATGTGGGGTAAGAGAGAAGGACAAGCCTGATCGTGTGATATCATCAACAATAAACAAAAAAACCCCAGGAATGCCCAGGTAGTAATGCACTCACATGAACAATATAACATAAAAGACCTTCCTCCACGAGTGCGGACTCGCAATTTATTGCGAGTCCGCACTCGTGGAGGAAGGTCTTTTATGTTATATTGTTCATGTGAGTGCATTACTACCTGGGCATTCCTGGGGGGTTTTTGTTTATTGTTGATGATATCACACGATCAGGCTTGTCCTTCTCTCTTACCCCACATACACTACCGAGATCCTCATACATAACAAGAGCCGATTCGTGAACCATTGGGGACACGGGACTCCTAACCCTGGAGAATCAGTAAGGGAGAGGAAGGAGGGACTGACGAGCTCGGCGTTCGTGGATAAGAGCCCCAGTTTTTTCACCTACATGTGAGTGCATCTCCACTGGTTTAAATCAGAAGACATTGCTACCCCTCTCTGTGACGTTATCACACCATTTGGTTTCTACCCTTTTTACTTTTTCATGTAATACACTTTATGGAGACCCGTATGTGATGTCCAACAACGGACCACACCCATCAGGATCAGGCTGATTTAATCCAGCTTGCCAGATTAGAGGTGAGCTGCTGGGATCACTAGAGGTGCATATATGAGATCTTGGTTACGGCTCACTCTCTATCTTTCACCCTTTTTGGATACAAGGCCTCCTTCTTCTGAAATACTTTGACCCTTATTTTTATTTTTATATTTATTTTTATTTCTATTTTTATATTTTATTTTTATTGTTGTGTTTTTCAACATTTTTCACTTCACAACGTTATTGATTGGATTAAGTATTGATGAACTGCACCCCTACATGGTTGGATTTTGTTGTACCTGGACCTCTTCAGCACTGTGCCCTCGATTAAGGACTATTCAACAATATTGTTTACTGGTATATTAGTGTCACTCCCCTTTTTTGGACTTTCCCCACCCATTTTTGTACTTGTATATGTATGTGGTTATATGCACACACACATTAATTTGTATAACACTTTACAGCGCAAATATTTCACTTGTTACAAGAAATAACATTGTTTAATTTCTTGAGAATATGTAAAAGTAGGAGGAGACTTAAAGCTCTCCAAATATATATTCCTGGGATGTGCAGATGGCGTTAAACAATGCAAGTAGAATTGTATTAGTTGCACCCTTTAGTGTCCTGTATAATGTCTTTAATTGATTCATCAGTTCAGTTATTTCTAGTTTGGTGCCTTTCAAGTAAGTGATTTTTTTTTTTATTAGAGGAACATTGTTTAAAAGCTTGTGGTTTTAACACATGCATCATTTCTAGTATTTTATTTCAGTTATATACTTATAATACTTATTCTTTATAGTGAAAAATGTAGTCGGTTAATTAGCTACTTTATTAATAAGCTAAATTGATATATTGATGCTTAAATCTCCTGTTTACAGGTGCGGTCCATGGGAACTCTATACAATCAGATCTGGCACATATGTACAGTGAAGTTAGGAAGACTGTGACATTAAGGTGTAATTATTCCACCAATAGCGATCGGCCTGATCTGTTCTGGTATAAACAGTATGCTAACCAAATGCAGTATATTCTTTACCGTGGAGCCAGAAGTATGTCTTCTATGAGACATGATGGAAATTTCAAGACTGGAAAATTTGAATCTGAGACCAGCGATTCCACTACCAGCTTAAGTATATACAACGTGACGGTGTCTGATTCTGCTGTGTACTTCTGTGCTCTCAGAGATGGTGCACAGTGTGACATTTACATTGTAGACCCATCAATTAACATCCTCCTCACTACCACTCTTTCACCAGCAGATGGCAACATCTAATGTATAGTTCAGAGGTGTCAAACACAAGGCCCGCGGGCCGAATACGGCCCTCCAGGCCATTTCATGTGGCCCTCGCACCTCTCCTGCAGCTGCAGGAGAGCTTCAGCCCTCCTCTGGTCCTACTCCAGACCCTTGCTTTCTGCTTTCAGGCAATGCATCCAGCTTCTTCCTAGCAGCAGCATAAGGAAAGGGGGGTGCACTGTGATATAGGGGAGAGCGGGGGACTCAACTTCTGATGGTGGGGTGGCTCTTGCCATCTAATGTAAAGGGGAAGGGATGCATTGGACATCTAATCTTACAGATACAACTGGCCCTTTTGAGGGCAATCATAATGCTGATGTGACCCACAATGAAATGGAGTTTGACACCCCTGGTATAGTTCCATCAATAAACATCCTCCTCACTACCACTATTTCACCAGCAGATGGCAGCATCTAATGTATAGTTCCATCAATAAACATGCTTCTCACTACCACTCTTTCACCAGCAGATGGCAGAATTTAATGTAGTTCCATCAATAAATCATCCACCTCACTACCACACTTGTACCACCAGATGGCAGAATTTATCTTACCTTTATTAGAGAGATCTTGTCACCGTAGTAAGAAAGATAAAACAGTCAGCCTGTAAAAGAGAAGAGAATTGGTGCTTACTTTTCTAGTTGGGGGGCGAGATCAATTTTCCCCCTTTTTTAAAGATTGACAAATAGAGAAGAGTGTCATAACGCAGTTTATGTCTTTCACTTCCTTTGCAGAAATTTATTGGGAGCCATGAAGAAATTTGCTTTCTTCATATCTATTATACTGGCCCTTTCTCCAGGTAATGCTGTTTACTATGAATATGCAACGTATTGAAACACAGTCATTTACATTTATTTATTTTAAATGTTATTTTTTTATTTTTTTTTAGTTTGTAATTGTTTATTTGTGATTATTTATTTTGTGTTTTTTATATTTATTTATTTATTCAATGAATGTTTTTAAATACATTATATAATGTTATAATGTATTTAATGTTGTTTAAATTCTATGTCCTTAGAACTGGCAGCAGTCTAGTTCCATTCCTGTTTCCATTGTGACATTAGATGTTGGATGAAGAACTGGACATCACATAACACTAATGTCTTCTCTTGCAGTGAAGGTTTTGGCAGACACTATTACTATGGCAGATCCTCAGGTGTTGGGGGAAGAAGGAAGAAATGTGACTTTCTCCTGCTCTTATCTCACCACATATACATCTGTTTATTACCTTTACTGGTACCGTCATTATCCTGGAACCCCTCCACAGTACATACTACATAAAGCCAACCAGGGCAGCCTCTCCAATACAGCTCCATTTGCTGATGGAAAGTTCTCATGTGAGGTGACAAGAAACTCGACATACTTGTACATGAATGATGTAAAGACAGAGGACTCAGCCCGATATGTGTGTGCTCTGCAGGCAGCACAGTGTGACATCGACCAGCTGAGATCTGACACAAACCTCATACTGAGTACCAGGGATGGGAAAGACATCAGAGGGTGATCAGATATTGTTTTATCTGGGTGATTAGAGCAAATCAATTGGTACATCAGAATTGGCAAACAGCATTTTCAGAGGTCAGCAATGGTAGCTGTCATATGTTGTCAGTACCGGTTCACCTTAACCACTTAAGACCCGGACCAAAATGCAGCTAAAGGACCAGGCCAGGTTTTGCGATTCGGCACTGCGTCGCTTTAACAGACAATTGCGTGGTCGTGGGATGTGGCTCCCAAACAAAATTGCCATCCTTTTTTCACCACAAATAGAGGTTTCTTTTGGTGGTATTTGATCACCTCTGCGGTTTTTATTTTTTGCGCTATTAAACAAAAATAGAGCGACAATTTTGAAAAAAAATGCAATATTTTTTACTTTTTGCTATAATAAATATCCCCCAAAAATATATAAAAAAAATAATTTTTTTCCTCAGTTTAGGCCGATACGTATTCTTCTACCTATTTTTGGTAAAAAAAATCGCAATAAGCGTTTATCGGTTGGTTTGCGCAAAATTTATAGCATTTACAGAATAGGGGATAGTTTTATTGCATTTTTATTAAATTTTTTTTTTACTACTAATGGCGACGATCAGCGATTTTTTTCATGACTGCGACATTATGGCGGGCACTTCGGACAATTTTGACACATTTTTGGGACAATTGTCATTTTCACAGCAAAAATGCATTTAAAATGCATTGTTTACTGTGGAAATGACAGTTGCAGTTTGGGAGTTAACCACAGGGGGCGCTGAAGGGGTTATGTGTCACCTAATGTGTGTTTACAACTATAGGGGGGTTTGGCTGTAGTTGTGACGTCATCGATTGTGGATCCCTATAAAAGAGATCACACGATCGATGACACCGCCACAGTGAAGAATAGGGAAGCCGTGTTTACACACGGCTCTCCCCGTTCTTCAGCTCTGGGGACCGATCGCGGGACTCCAGCGGCGATCTGGTCCGCAGGTCCCGCGGTCCCAGTCACGGAGCTTCGGGCCGGGTCGCGGGAGTGCGCCGCGACCCACGGCTGGGCTTAAAGATCAACGTACATATACGTTGATGTGCCCAGTGTAGGTCCACCCTAAAAAAAAAAATGCACCAAAATTCTACAAAAAAATAGAAAGAAAAAATGTTTTACTTACCAGAAATTGCAGTTGCTATGCGGATCTTCCTAATCTGCCTCTTCCTGGTCTGCGGCTGGTCTTCATCCTCGCGTTATCTTCTGGGGAATGGTGCATGCTGCCTTCTGGGAACTGTGTGTATCCCAGACAGCAGCCGCTCATTAATACAGCGCCGCGAGACTCACGCATGCGCAGTAGGAAACAGGCAGTGAAGCCGCAAGGCGTGTTTGTAGCTGCTGACTTTAAAAAAAAAAAAAAAAATCGCGGCTGGAACCCCGCTTGAAGCTTCATCGTCATAAAGGTATCTGTAAGTGGAACTCCAGACAAAAATTTTGTTTTGTGTCCTCAATGATTTGACAATGGCTGACCAAGTTATGTATGAAAGGAAAAAACATTTATTTATTTTTCATAATAGAGACGTGTTGGAGGAACCAGATGTGTATCCTGTTCCAGCACTGTGGTTCAGTGGTTAGCACTCCCAGCTTAGAGTGCTGGGCTCCACAGTTTGAATCCTGACCTGGATCATTATCTGCATGGTGTGGCGGTGATCAGAAAGACTGTTGATGGCTTACATTGGTCTGGTGACATTGTGACTGGTGCTGTGATGGTTGGGGATACTGTAAGTGGTGTGGTGGTGATTGGTGAGACTGTAACTGGCTGCATTATTATGGTGACACTGGGACTCGTGGTGATCAGGGACACTGTGACTGGGGACACTGTGACTGCCTGCACTGGTCTGGTGACATTTTACTGCTGTTGTGGTGATCAGAGACAATGGCTGTCTGTGCTGACATACAGTGATATCAGAGCAGCTATCCATTGTACCTGATCGCTAGCCACAGCAGTACAATGTCACCATAGTGATACTGCTCTGTTGACGTTGTGTTAAAAAAATGATCATAGTCACCAGAGCAGTGCAATGTCATTGTACTGCTATCCCTAGTGATCAGAGACACTGGCTGCTGCACTGGTATACATGTGTCATAGCTTTGTCTCTCTGACAGTTATTTTCCAGCCTGATCTTATTCTCATTTTCATGTCAGCTAGTTCCTGTCCTCGTACAACATGTGGGTGTGATGATGTCGGTGATGTTTGTGTTCCTGTCACATCCTTCCCACATTACTATACATCAAGGAGCTCAGAAGGATCCTCACTGGTACACATCAGTCACACAGCAATCTTGTATGTTGTACATTCAGAGACAATGATCAGCTTTATTCCATCTGTATTACTTACCTCCTTGCTGATACTTTATTTATCAGGTAAGTATAATGCACTTATATTTTTCCTTGATTTTAGTGTTACAATTTGAAAAGAAGTAAACTATGATGCTAAATTTTTATTTATTTTTTTCCATTTCAGGTTATGTCCAGGGAAATACTATAAACTCCACAGATCAGCATCTTTATAGTGAAATTGGGGAACAGATAACACTCTCCTGTACATATTCCTCTAGTAACAGCGGTCCATACTTGTTCTGGTATCGCCAATATCCTCATCAGATGCAGTATATTCTTCTCCGTGGAGCGAAGACTCAAGCTAACTATCAGCGTAATAACATAGAACTGGAGCCTGGAAAGTTCCAATCAGAGACCAACAATTCTCATACAACATTAACCATCCATGGTCTGTCAGTGTCAGATTCAGCCGTGTACCTGTGTGCTCTGAGTGATGGTGCACAGTGCTACAGAAGAGCTCAGGTTCAATATTAAAACCCTCTGTGCACCAGAACTCTGTTACCAACAGGTGGCGCTGCTGTTTCATCAGTAAAGAAGCCAGTGTCTGTGAGCCGTAGAATGTCACTGCACTGCTCAGGAATCATTATTTCGTTTACACTCTCTTTGAGTATTCAACACAGTGCCGATCACTGTAATGAACACGTATTTTTCAGCCGAATTGCTGTGAGAGGAAGCGGCTCAAAGGCTACATCATGCAGCCTTTGTTTACAAGTTTTATCGATGTGATTGGTCACAGTGATCACATATAACAGGGCCAATTTATTAGGCCTTATACCACAATCTGTTATATGTTGTGTCCTATTTCTTCCCTTCTTTTTCCTCTACTGCATTTTCCATATTCTGCATTGTAGGTTGTCATTCAGTCTAGCTTCAGATAACATTTCTAGGCTCCTAGGGCTTGCCATTTGAGTCAGCTCACTCGTAAGCTAAGAAATATTGTAGTTTCCCTTTAGGACTTATGCACACAGGCGTAATTAAAATACTCCTATCAAGGTTAGATTGTTCTGCCTGCGTACGATTATGTTCGTACAATGTGCGCATGTAAACATTTCTTTAACATTTACATGTGTACAAACATACAACACAAATGAATGCTATTAGATGTTAGGACGTTTGGCAGCTTGAACCGCCTGCAGGCTAACAAAGAACGTATCTCAACTCTCAATGAGTCCTTCAAGTGCAACTATGCAGAATGACCGGTCTTCAGACACTCATGAATTCATCTGCGCATGCACAGTCACTGCATGAATAACTCATTCAGGGCTGACATATAAACATCAATAGTGTATAACAAGCAGCGGCGGTTGAGCCATAGTCATATCTGTAAAAAAAACAATGTAACATTGATCTAAACTCTGCATTTTTTTTGCATCTGTGTGCATGAGGCCTAATGCTACGTACACACGGTCGTAATTTCCGACAAGAAAAGTTCGATGTGAGTTTTTGGTTGGAAATTCCGGCCGTGTGCAGGCTCCATCTGACTTTTTCTGTCGAAAATTCGGACAGCAAAAATTTGAGAGCTGGTTCTCAATTTTTCCGACGGGAAAAGTTCTTGTTGGAAATTCCGACGCGCAAAAAAACACGCATACTCTGAATCAATTCAACGGATGCTTGGAATCATTGAACCTAATTTTTCTCGGCTCGTTGTAGTGTTGTGTTGTTCTTGACAGTTGGAATATTGTGTGACCGTGTGTATGCAACACAAGTTTGAACCAACATTTCTTGTCGAAATTTCCGATCGTGTGTACGTGGCATGTGACCTCTTGCACATGATATTCCAGTTTGAGCATCTATTTTCTCTGAATATTTTTTGTATGTATTTGCGCGTATTTCCGTGCATTTTTGCATATATATGCGTTGCGTAAAAATTATTCCTGTGTTCTCATTCTGCGCAATATGTAAATGGACATTTGTACACATTTGTGCGCATTTTGTGCACATGAGGCGTAAATTAGTGACCAAAAAAAGCTGATTTTTTTTTACTGAAGAATGCAGAGTGCTTTTTTAAGCGCATGTGTGCATACAAATAATGGGCTGTATTCTAGCTCAGTAAAAAGAGTAAAAAGCTTTACTGAGCTTTTTCAAGCTGCAGTGTGCAAGAAGCCTTACATTTTCTTTAACAGAAAACAGAGTACAGTTTATTCTATAATCCTGTTATCACCTATTATATCCCTAGTAGTGATGTACAGAATGGTTCGCCGGCGAATAGTTCGCGGCGATTTTCGCTTGTTCGCGTTCGCCGCCGCCGGCGAACATATGCGATGTTCGATCCGCCTCCTATTAATTAACATTGAGCAAACTTTGACCCTCTACCTCACAGTCAGCAGACAAATTCCAGCCAATCAGCAGCATACCCTCCCTCCCTGACCCTCCCACCTCTAGGGCAGCATCCATTTTAGCTGCATTCTTAGTGAGAGGAGGGACAGTGTTGCTGCTGCTGAATTTATAGGGAAAGCGCTAGCTAGGCCAGTGTACTCCAGTCCTGAAAGACTCATCTGATCTCTGCTGTTAGAACAGCACCCCAAACAGCCCTTGTTAGGGCTAATCAATCAGTCTGCTTTTTTTTTTCTCTGTAATCTGTGCTGCGTGGTTTACAGAGAGAGAGAGAGAGTGTAATTTTTTGGAGTTAGGCAGGCTAGTCAGTTAATGTTACAGTGTATAGAGGATATATATACATCCCCGGAGTTGTACATACATTTATACACTGTATAGTTTAGTTAGATTAGAGGTGCAGGGTGCTGTGTAATATAAAGGGGTCCAGTGGTGCAGTGCTGTGTAATATAAAGGGGTCCAGTGGTGCAGGATGCTATGTAAAGGGGCTCAGAGCTGTGGGGTGCTGTGTAATATAAAGGGGCCCATTGGTGCAAGCTGCTGTGTAATATAAAGGGGTCCAGTGGTGCAGGGTGCTATGTAAAGGGGCCCAGAGCTGTGGGGTGCTGTGTAATATAAAGGGGCCCATTGGTGCAAGCTGCTGTGTAATATAAAGGGGTCCAGTGGTGCAGGGTGCTATGTAAAGGGGTCCAGAGCTGTGGGGTGCTGTGTAATGTAAGGGGCCCAGTGGTGCAAGCTGCTGTGTAATATAAAGGGGTCCAGTGGTGCAGGGTGCTATGTACAGGGGTCCAGAGCTGTGGGGTGCTGTGTAATGTAAGGGGCCCAGTGGTGCAAGCTGCTGTGTAATATAAAGGGGTCCAGTGGTGCAGGGTGCTATGTAAAGTGGTCCAGAGCTGTGGGGTGCTGTGTAATGTAAGGGGCCCAGTGGTGCAAGCTGCTGTGTAATATAAAGGGGTCCAGTGGTGCAGGGTGCTATGTAAAGGGGTCCAGAGCTGTGGGGTGCTGTGTAATGTAAGGGGCCCAGTGGTGCAAGCTGCTGTGTAATATAAAGGGGTCCAGTGGTGCAGGGTGCTATGTAGAGGGGCCCAGAGCTGTGGGGTGCTGTGTAATGTAAGGGGCCCAGTGGTGCAAGCTGCTGTGTAATATAAAGGGGTCTAGTGGTGCAGGGTGCTATGTAAAGGGGTCCAGAGCTGTGGGGTGCTGTGTAATGTAAGGGGCCCAGTGGTGCATGCTGCTGTGTAAAATAAATGGGCCCAGTGGTGCAAGCTGCTGTGTAATATAAAGGGGTCCAGTGTTGCAGGGTGCTATGTAAAGGGGTCCAGAGCTCTGGGGTGCTGTGTAATGTAAAGGGCCCAGTGGTGCAAGCTGCTGTGTAATATAAAGGGGTCCAGTGGTGCAGGGTGCTATGTAAAGGGGTCCAGAGCTGTGGGGTGCTGTGTAATGTAAGGGGCCCAGTGGTGCAAGCTGCTGTGTAATATAAAGGGGTCCAGTGGTGCAGGGTGCTATGTAAAAGGGTCCAGAGCTGTGGGGTGCTGTGTAATGTAAGGGGCCCAGTGGTGCAAGCTGCTGTGTAATATAAAGGGGCCCAGTGGTGTAAGCTGCTGTGTAATATAAAGGGGTCCAGTGGTGCTGGGTGCTATGTAGAGGGGCCCAGAGCTGTGGGGTGCTGTGTAATGTAAGGGGCCCATTGGTGTACGCTGCTGTGTAATATAAAGGGGCCCAGTGGTGCAAGCTGCTGTGTAATATAAAGGGGTCCAGTGGTGCAGGGTGCTATGTAAAGGGGTCCAGAGCTGTGGGGTGCTGTGTAATGTAAGGGGCCCAGGCTCACAGCGTAAACTGTGCCCACATGTCCAGTGCCACATCTCATCTATATTGTGTTGGCACAGTTGATAAGATATAAAAACAAAATTCACTGCGATACATAATAGTAGTCATTTGTCTGCAGGGGTGTCTTTGCCTCACAGGGTAAACTGTGCCCACCTGTCCAGTGCCACATCTCATATCTGGTGGCACAGTAGCTTGCATGCATAGTACAACTAAACTAATCTAAAAAAAATGACAGGCAGAGGCAGGCCACCCCGCAGGGGCCATCGTGGTCATGGTGCTGTGATTCCATTTGGCCCTAGAATAATGGCCAGTGTTCAGAGGCCACGTACCTGAACTCGAAAAGTTCTGAGGACATAGTCAGAGTTTTGTCTTTCACTGTGAACCCTAATCCTATTACAGACAGGGTTAGGGTTACAGATAGGGTTAGGGTTACAGATAGGGTTACAGACAGGGTTAGGGTTACAGACTGTAACCCTAACCCTGTCTGTAACCCTAACCCTGTCTGTAACCCTAACCCTTTCTGTAACCCTAACCCTTTCTGTAACCCTAACCCTATCTGTAACCCTAACCCTATCTGTTACCCTAACCCTATCTGTAACCCTAAGGCCGGGTACTCACGACCAAACATGTATGGTGAAAGCGGTCCGTCGGACCGTTTTCACCATACATGTCTGCCAGAGGGCTTCTGTACGATGGTTGTACACACCATCGTACAGAAGTCCGCGCATAAACAATACGCGGGGCGTGTCCGCGGTGTCGCCGCGTCGATGACGCGGTGTCGCCGCGACAATGACGCAGCGACGTGGGCGGGCCGCCTTTAAAATGCTTCCACGCATGCGTCGAAGTCATTCGACGCATGCGAGGGACGGCGGGCGCCTGGACATGTACGGTAGGTCTGTACTGACGACCGTACATGTCCGAGCGGGCAGGATTCCAGCGGACGGTTTTAAAACACGTCCAGGAATATTTGTCCGCTGGGAAAAGGCCCGGCGGGCAAATGTTTGCTGGAATTCGGCCCGCTCGCGCCCACACACGACCGAACATGTATGCTGAAACTGGCCCGCGGACCAGTTTCAGCATACATGTTTGGTCGTGTGTACGGGGCCTAACCCTAACCCTGTCTGTGACCCTAACCCTAACCCTTAAACTACCTGATCGATACAACATCATACCTGATGTTTTAAAGCACGTTATTCTAAACAATTTATGAATCTTAGGTGATTTATGCCCTTTATGGATTAAAAACGGACTCTGCGACAACTACGTCATTTTCCATGGGAGTTTTGCCATGGATCTACCTCCGGCATGCCACAGTCCTGGTGTTAGTCCCATTGAAACAACTTTTCCATCACTATTGTGGCCAGAAAGAGTCCCTGTGGGTTTTAAAATTTGCCTGCCCATTGAAGTCTATGGCGGTTCGCCCAGTTCGCCCGTTTGCGAAAATTTGCGGAAGTTCGCGTTCACCGTTCGCGAACCGAAAATTTTAGGTTCGCGACATCACTAATCCCTAGATTACATTCATCCCAGCTCAAGTACACTCTGATGAAGGTAAGTTCAGGGCAGTGGCCTCTAGATGGCAGAACATATCTGTTTTTCTCTTGATTTTTAGAGGTGTGATTAACACATATAGAGATGAGTAGGAGGAGATCTGAAGGGCTTTGCATATGTATTTCATAGGATGACAATTAAGACCTCAGTCAGTACTTTTGTATCGGCTGCACCTCTTAAGTATTCGTTTCCAAAAGTGATATGTACAATGTCCCTCCTTAATTGGCCAGTGCAGTTATTTCTAATTTGGTATCTTGCAAGTAAGTATCTTTTAAAATTTCCAATTAAAAAACAATTAGTCAATATTTAAATTATCCACTTACAATATCAATTTCTGTTAATTACAATACGGTTAAGTCTTGTTAATTATGAATATGCTGTGTTATTACAAATGCTTCTCTCCTTCCACAGGTGCTGTCCATGGGAACTCTATACAATCAGATCTGGCACACATGTACAGTGAAGTTGGGAAAACTGTGACATTAACGTGTAATTATTCCACTAGCAGCAATCAGCCCTATCTGTTCTGGTATAAACAGTATGCCAATCAGATGCAGTATATTCTTTACCGTGGAGCCAGAAGTATGTCTTCTATGACACATGATGGACATTTTCAGACTGGAAAATTTGAATCTGAGACCAGCGAGTCCACAACCAGCTTAACTATATACAACATGACTGTGTCAGATTCTGCTGTGTACTTCTGTGCTCTCAGATCTGGTGCACAGTGTGACATCTACATTGTAAACCCATCAATAAACATCTTCTTCACTACCGCTCTTCCACCAGCAGGTGGCAGAATCCATTGTAGTCCAATTATTGAACATCCTCCTCACTACCAGCCTTCAACCAGCAGATGGCAGAATTCATCTTAGCTTCACCGCAGTAAGAAAAATAAAACAGGCAGCCTGTAAAAAACAGTTTATGTCTTTCACCTTCTTTGCAGAGATTCATTGGGAGCCATGAAGAAATGTTCTTGTTTTCTATTTATTGCACTGGTCTTTTCCCCAAGTAATAGTGTTTACTCTTATCTGCAACGTATTGAAATGGCAGTAAACACTGTAAACCTGAAAGTAGAACTCCAGACAAAAATTTTGTTTTGTGTCCCCAGTGACTGGCCAATTTATTTATATATATATTTTTTGCGTAACTGAGTCATAGAGAATTGGCAGATTGAATCAGATGTGTATTCAGCTCCATCACAGTGGTTTAGTGGTTATCTCTCCCACCTTCTTCTGACCAGAATGCAGAATGAATGAAAAACATTCTCTGATTAGATGAGGTGGTGACATCATGTTGTCCATCTCATCCAATCAGAGAAAGCTTTGCATTCATTTAGGTGCAAAGCGTTCTATGTAAGGGTGCATGTGCCGAGTGGCCAACCTCCTGTATTCAGAATGCATTAGGGAAGCCATTAAATGTGGGACGTGGAAGCAAGTGAAGGTCACTGAAGTAGCAGTGTCTATTTTCCTGGGAGATTGGTCAGGCATGATATATACATAGTTACATTGGACCAAGCTAGACCAATGTAACTATGTTCCATAGATGGAATTCTTCTTTAATAGGGATGCAGTTTATTAAAGGCCTTACAATCCATGTTGTGTTATTTTATGTCACTAAACAAAAAGTTTAAACAGAACTCTAGGGTGTCCTTTTATGAAAGTGCGGTAAAATACCGCAATTCAGTTCTCAGGCATTCCCAGGGGAGATCGCTCTCCTCTGAGTGCCTGTTTATGAAACTTTGTAGATCGGTTCTCATGTTGAGATGAGGAGCAATCTACAAACGGCTGGAAACTCCTGAGAACTGCTTCTCTCACTTTAATCTTGCGTGATGTAGCGGGATTACAGTATGAGGAAGTGAAAAATACAAAAGTTGAACACGAATCAGCACACATTATACACCACATATTAATAAAATAATAAAGTTACATTCCCACCAAACAATATACATGAACCTAATAATTAAAAAACATTGTTTTTATCAATATTTAAAGCTCATACATGCTAAAAGTTGAATGGTGTATAGTATATGAATGGAATCCCACATATGTGATGCAGCTATACACCATTTATATAAATGAAAAATACATTTATAATCATATTTTTTTTTTTTTTATGAAGTATACAAATATAAACCCTGTATAACTGTAATAGAACAGTCCATGTATAAAACCATATTTTAGGGTTTACAATTTTTTTTTACTAATAAATAAAAAATTATATAAAAATTACTTTAATAACATTTTAATGCAGGTAGAATAATATAATATATATATATATATATATATATATATATATATATATATATATATATACACACATACACTATAAATTCCTAACCTGCTAATTTTGGGGTGTGTATTGGTGGGAAGATGTGTTCTGACTGTATGGCTGCTTGTGTGTGAAGCATGGAAGTCAAAAGACTTTCCTTCTTCCTCCACAATACTCAGCCAGCTTCGGCTTCTCTCTCTGATTCTCCACCTCAGAGATGGTGAATCAGAAAGTGAGAATTCTGTCACAGATCGCCAGTGAGGTGCAGAGATCGCACCTTCATAAACTGTCCGTTTCTGTGACAGTCAGTCAGACCGTTGTGCTCTGGTTAACCTATCGTGTGTACGAGCAGGGCAGGACTTAGGGTGGTGGGGGCCCCTGGGCTTGAGTGTTGAAGGGGCCCCCTGGAGCCGAGAATTGGGGGGGATCGAAGTTGTTGAGCGGGGGGGGGGCGAATTGAAGTTGTTGAGCGGGGGGGAGCGCATTAAAGTTGTTGAGCGGGGGGGGATTTTGCAGTTGTTGAGGGGGGGAGTGCCTCTCACCTGTGCCAACAGCCGGGGCCACAGACTGTCATTAGCCCGGCTCTCTGCTTTCTTCCCTTCAGCAGCCACAGTCCTCCACACACCACTCCGGTTCCTCCTGCTTCCGTGCTGCCTCCTCTTGCAGTGCGGGAAAATTAACCCTTTTGCGGGCCTTCGGGAAGAAGCTGTCTGTGCGGGAAAGTCCCACAGAATCTGTGCGTGTTTGGAGGTATGCGCAGGGCCGCCATCAGGAATTTTGGGGCCCCTTGCACAGCTTAAGGCATGGGCCCCCTGAAGCAGAGAACCTAGGGGGGGTGGGGGTGCTGCCGCCTGAAATTGAGAAGCGTGGGGGCTGCCGCAAATTGAGAAGCGGGGGGGCCTTTACAAAAAAAAGAAGAAATAAAGAAGAAAACAAATATATATAAATATATGTAGCCATCCGGGGCACTGGGGACCTCTGGGCCTTTTAATAAAAAGAAAAAATAAACCTCTGGGCCCTTTAATAATAAAAAAAAAAAAAACATTTATAAAAAATACATAAAAAAAGGGAGGTTGCCAAACCCGGGGGCCCTGGGGACCTCTGGGCCCCTGGGAACCTCTGGGCCTTTTAATAAAAAATAAAAAAATAAACAAAAATAAACATTTATAAAAAAAATAAAAAAGGGGGGGTTGCCACATGGGGCCCTGGGGACCTCTGAGCCCTTTAATAAAAAAAAAAATATATATATATAAAAAAAAAAAAAAAAAAGGTGGGTTGCCATCCGGGGGCCCTGGAGACCCCTGGGCCCTTTAATAATAATAATAAAATATATATATATATATATATATATATATATATATATATATATATATATATATATACACATATACATATATATATATATTATATATATAAAAATAAAAAATATATAAAAAAAACATTTTTTTACAAAAAATAAATAAAAAAAAGGGGGGTTGCCATCCGGGGCCCTGGAGACCCCTGGGCCCTTTAATAATAATAATAAAAAAAAAAATATATATATATATATATATATATATATATATATATATATATATACACATATACATATATATATATATTATATATATAAAAATAAAAAATATATAAAAAAAACATTTTTTTACAAAAAATAAATAAAAAAAAGGGGGGTTGCCATCCAGGGCCCTGGAGACCCCTGGGCCCTTTAATAATAATAATAAAAAAAAAAAAAATATATATATATATATATATATATATATATATATATATTATATATATAAAAATAAAAAATATATAAAAAAAAAACATTTTTTTACAAAAAATAAATAAAAAAAAGGGGGGTTGCCGTCCGGGGCCCTGGGGGCCTCTGGGGACCTCCGGACCCCTAAAAAAAAAAAAAAAAAAAAAAAAAAAAATTTTTTTTTTTTTTTTTTTAAAGGGGGCCCCCTATTGGGTGGGGCCCCTGGGCTTGAGCCCAGTCAAGGCCAATGGTAAGTCCGGCCCTGTGTACGAGGCTTAAGTAGTGACGGTTGATTCATTTTTATATCTGTAAAAAAAAACACAGTACTGATCCAAATGCTGTGTTTTTTGCATTCGTGTGCATGAGGTCTTAAAGTTTCTTTGCCAAAAAACATCATTACTGAGTGGATAAATAGATCACAGTAACACAGCTCTGTAATTATTAATACATTGTTAACAGTATTTTTTAAATGCAAGCATTGACTGGGTATAGGATTGCCACCTGTCTGGGTTTCACCTGGATAGTCAGGGTTTTAAATCATGTGTCTGGGTTTCTGTCCGCCTGAAACCTGGACACATTATTCAGAATAAACTGCGCCGGGACCATCATCAGGGGCATGCAAACTTGGGCACCAATGACAAGACTGCTTCTCATCTAACAGTGTCCCGCTCGGCCATCCCATCTCTGTGGCAGTTGATATGTCCCCCCTCCCTGCTGGCTGCCTGTCTCACAGCAGAGCAGATGGAAGCTGCCACCTTCTCCTTGGCTCTGATGTTTACATTTACACAGAAATGAGGAGGAGGAGGGACACCGCTCTGCATGTACTGTGATGATCTGAGGTCTGTAGTAAGTTTAATATGCTGTATATGGAAAGGGGAGAGGGGCAGAGTGACTTGGAAGGGAAACAAAAATAAAAATGATGTACACTTGGTAGAGTAATTGAGAGGTAGGGGATTAAGAGCATATGTGCTATAGGTTTGATGAGGGTTTTGAGAATATATGATTACAGAAACCGGTGGGTTTTAGTAATAACTATTGGAGGGAGGGAGGGGGGATTGAAGGGGTTGCTTGACCTCTTGGACACAGACAGTTCCCGTTGGGGGTGTCGGAGGGGTTATTGTTCTCCAGAAATCCTATCCTTTTTTCGTTCCGTGAACTTAGGTCTAGTACACCCATGTTTTTTTTTTCTTATATATAATTTATTGTGTGGCAACGGTAGCCCTAAGGGATCCTATAGCATATTGAATTATTCTTTTATTTAATTATAAATTATTAGTTACACCTAATTTTTCTTCTTTGCTTATACAAACTGTTTTACTCTCACCGTATGGTGATGAACATAAGAAATGGATAGATATGATGGACAGTTACTACGACAAGAATGTCTAATATGTGGAGTAATGCACTTGCTTTATTGTTTTTTTTTTGTATATTATTGACTTGTATACTGCTGTTATAGTACAAATGTATGTACTTTTATTGAAAATAAACTTAAAATTGAATGAAAAAGAAAAAAAAGAGCATATGTGCTGGAGGTGCTTTGGGAGGGGAGAGGACTTATGATAGAAGTGGGGTTGACCCCACCTTCTAGTACAAGCCTGCTCCCCTACCAAAGCACCTCCAGCACATATCCAACCCCCCCACCCTCCCTGCTAGCACTAACTCTCTCCCATCCCAAAGTATTCCCCAGCACATATCTGAACCCCCCCACCCCCCTGGTAGCAATAGTCCTCTCCCCTTCCAAGGCATTCCTCTAGCACATATCCAACCCCCTCTGCTAGTACGAGTTCTCTCCCCTCCAAAAAGCACCCTTACAGCACATATCTGACCTCCCACCCCCCTGCTAGCACAAGTCCTCTCCCCTTCAAAAGTTTCCACCAGCACATACCCTCTTACCCCTCCTCCCCCAAATTAAAGAGATGCGAGCTGTCACAGAGGGGATGATCATGACACCAGAACCTCGCCAGAGATGCAGAGGAATTGCCCTGGATGCCCACGTTAGCATCCTCCTGCTAGACAGTTAGTGGAGCCAACTGTCGAAACTTGTTCCGGCACTGGGCTGGACGACTCAGCCCAGATTCAATGGACACTACTTGGATTTGTACTAGAAGAGGGATTTGGGGATAGATTTTTACTGGAATACTGGAATGGCTGACTGTGCTGGGAGGGAGGATTTGGTGGGTGGAAGAGTATTTATTCTGAGAGGGGTATTAGGGGGAAGGAGGAATTGTATTGTTTGTTAAGCATAAAGATTAGTTTTTTTTCTGAGGGAAAGGAGCTGGGATTTTTGATGAAAGGGTAAAGTATTGCTTGCGAGGGCAAATTTTGCACTCTCCTTAACCCTACACGTTACATGTTACACACCCCTGACTATTGCACTCTTTTTGTTTTGTACTCATGACTAAGCATTACACACTCCTGTCCTCTGCATTCTACACATTAAATATTCCTGACCCCTGCATTCTGTGTATAACACTCACAATTTGGCCACATCCATTGTTTGCAGTGGCACGCTACACACACACAGCATTACTGCTCTTCTTGGGGCACCTAAAGGTGTCCCAGGTCTTTTACAATCTTATTGTGTATACTAAAAAAAATGTAGTGGGCTGAAGAAATGGTGACAACTTGTTATCAGCCTCCTGAAGTACAGCAGAGCCCAGTAAGAGGAGGGGAGAAGCAGCAAAAGCAGCCAATCAGATATGCAGCAGTGCAACAAGCAGAATGAAGGGAGAAGATAGCAGAGTGATGAGTTCATATGTATGATACTTCTCCTTACAAGTCACCTCCTGCTGCTGGACAGTGAAAGTGGAACAGCAGTACAGAAGGACTGTGATATGTGGCAAAGCTTTGTAAATGTCAGGACTGGATTAACATTAATACAAATCCCTTCGCTGAGTGCCTGGAGTTCAGCTTCATATTACAATGCATTGTGCTATATAGTACTGCAGTTCTGGTTCCAAACAAGTGCAATTTGGGTTTTTGTCAGATTCAAATACGCTCTTTTTGTTCTCTATACATGAGCACAGTTTAATCTATCATCCAGTCAGGTAAGGGTAAGTACATGACAGTGGCCTCTAGATGGCAGAAAAGTATCTGTTTTTTTTTCTTGTACTTTTTTTTAGAGGTGTGATTAACAAGCATATAGAGATGAGTAGGAGGAGATCTGAAAAGCTTTTCATATGTATTTCACGAGATAGCATCTAAGACCTCAATCAGTACTTTTGAACCGGCTGCACATTTTAAGTATTCATTTCCAACAGTGATATGTACAATGTTCTTCCCTAACTGGTCAGTACAGTTATTTCTAATTTGGTACCTTTTGAGTAAGTATCTCTAAAAATGTCCAGTTAATAATCTGTTATTAAATATTTTAATTAAATACTTATAATATTTATTTGTGTTAAGTTTTGCTAATTATGGATATGCTGTGTTATTTAAAATGATCCTGTCCTACCGCAGGTGCTGTCTATGGGAACTCTATACAATCAGATCTGGCACACATGTACAGTGAAGTCGGGCAGACAGTGACGTTAAGGTGTAATTACTCCTCCAGCAGCTATCAACCCTATCTGTTCTGGTATAAACAGAATGCTAATCAGATACAGTATATTCTTTACCGTGGAGCTGGAAGTGTGGCTTCTATGAGACATGATGGAGATTTCAAGACGGGAAAATTTAAATCTGAGACCAGCGAATCTACAACCAGCCTTACTATATTTGACATGATGGTGTCTGATTCTGCTGTGTACTTCTGTGCTCTCAGAGATGGTGCACAGTGTGACATTTACATTGTAGACCCATCAATTAAACTTCCTCCTCACTACCACTCTTTCACCAGCAGATGGCAGAATCCATTGTATTCCCATCAATTAAACAGCCTCCTCACTACCACTCTTCCACCAGCAGATGGCAGAATCCATTGTATTCCCATCAATTAAACAGCCTCCTCACTACCACTCTTCCACCAGCAGATGGCAGAATCCATTGTATTCCCATCAATTAAACAGCCTCCTTACTACCACTCTTCCACCAACAGATGGCAGAATCCACCTCATACGTTCACATTTATAACTTTTGGGTTCTTAGAAAAAAAAAAAATTCTAGCTCACCTTTGTACCAATATAGCATTAATGTACTTATTTTGCAAAAATAAAACAGCTTTCTATTAATTCTACATATGTTTACCTCACCCTCTTCATAGCTGTTTAAACAGACTGCTCGGTTACTTCTGCCTTACTTATTGGACCGACTTTAGGTCATGACACAGGAAGGAGTTGACCAGCTGAGGGTAGATGATGCAGGGTGTGTGAGATCAGCTGGTCAACTCCTTCCTGTGTCATGACCTAAAATTTGACCAGGAAGTAAGGCAGAAGTAATCAAGCAGTGTGTTTAACCACTTTACTACCATCCGCCGTCAATTGACGGCGGCATGATAGTGCTCTTGTTCTGAGAGGACGTCATATGACGTCCTCGCCATGCAGAGTCACTAGGAGGTGCGCGCACCCGCCGCATTACTGGGAACGCGATGTCCGCCAGGCACCCGCGATTGTCCAGTAACTGAGCAGGACCGTGAATCTCTGTGTTGAAAGAAAGAAAGGGTTGGGACTTTAAATGAGATGCATGTTGTGTGTTGATGCAAACAGTATGTATATCTAAACAAGTAAAATTGTATAGCGTGATAACCAGGCTATCTTTCAACTTTTAGGGATGGAGGCATGTGTTATTCACATGCCTCATTCAAAGTCCCAAACCCAGTTCCATGTTTACCAATAGGGATGGAGATGCGATTTTGATGCTTATACATTTACCCTTATGCGTTTTTTCCAGTGCTTTTTATTGCCATACCTATTTTAGATGGAGGTTGGCAGGTGACACACACCCCTAGTCACCTGCTCTCCATCTACTCATTAGCACTTGTATGCCTCATTGAGGAAACTAGAAAAGTTTAGTTAGGACCACAGGAATGCAGAGAGCCTTGTAAGCGGCCTGTGGCTTATCCATATATTTGCAAATGTGTGCAACCAATCCTCTGCTTTTAACATACAAAGTTAGACAGTTGAATTCGGCCTGCAATTTGGTTGGTAAGTTTGAGCCTGATTATCACGCTATACAATTTTACTTATTTACCTATACATACTGTTTGCATCAACACGCATCTCATTTAAAGTCCCAACCCTTTCTTTCTTTCAACTTTTAGGGATGGAGGCATGTATTCAGGTCCCAAACCCAGGGCCAGATCCACAAAAGGGATACGACGACGTATCTACTGATACGCCGTCGTATCCCTGTTTCTATCTTTGGAACTGATCCACAGAATCAGTTTCCAAAAGATAGGCAGAAGATCCGACATGTTTTTTTTTTTTTTTTTTGAAAAGCCTATGGCGTGTGAACACACCCAAAAAACTCCACCCGGTGCAGAAAAAATGTGCACACACATAAAGAGTGTTCACAAAAACGTGCAGACGGGTGCAACGTCAAGTGGTCCTCCTGTGAAGAGGGACCCATAACCCTGATCCCCCGGGGCGTTAGGCTCCAGACGGGGACTGAGGTACTGTGGTCCGAGCAACCGAAGCCGACACGGACCCAACTTCCTCGGAGGGACTGCCGAAACAGAACCCTCCCAGTACTAGGTGGGGCTCCCCCGAAGGGAGACCCCATGAGAGCAGGCGAACTAAGCCAGAAGGCCATGTCCACCCACTCCCAAGACGTTCAGGGCTGGCCCGAGGACCCGCACCCTACTAATCACACAGTGAGACAAAACGTGCACAACAAAAAAGACAAAAAAGTGACAAACACAGGCTTAAATAAAATAAAGTGGGGGAAGGGATAGTGGAGAGGAGAGTGAAAGAAGTGGCCATTGTGGTGAAACAATGACCAGGCCCTCCGGCCAGGAATAAAAAAATTCCTCCGGTCCTAGCCAAAAGGCCCGGCCCAGGAGGCAGGTGCTAAAAAAAGCGTGTATCTGGTGCAGTGACCGTGGTATCCTTCAATCAATGTGTCCCTCACACACAGTGATCTTCAGATACCCCTGGACTGCCACTCCAGGGGCACATGCACCATAGGCTTTTCGTTCCATATCCGACCCCCCGACCGGCCAGTGCAGCCCTCCACCCCTGCCAGCCAACCCGGCGGATTTGCACGGTCCTACCCCGTCATACCCCAGGGCATTACCGGCTCCTCCAACCAGATCGCTGACAGAGATAGCACTTACACCAGCCAGCCAGAAGGCCAGACTAGAACTCGGCAAAAAGACCAAGACCAAGCACAGTACCCATCCTCACCAGGAGCACCCTTCCAGATGGCTCAGACTCAACCATGGGCCGGCCCCCAGTATTCTGTCGGGCAGCACAGCGTAGTCCCTGCTGAAACCATCCTTCCAGGTGCAATGACGTCATTGGATTGCATCCACCCTCCCCATGTAGGAGGTGCTTCAGCGCTCCGCTGACAACTGATGAGGACAGATACCACACCCAGTCCTAGCCAAAAGGCCGAGAAGCGGCAGGGAAGACAACCACGATCAGCACGGCCTAGAGTGTGCAATAGCCGTGCCTCGCCCTGGGAGAACCGCCTTCATGATCATGGTGTCTCCCCTGCCAGGTAAGTAAGGGACTTACACTGTCGGATCTTAGGATGCAGTACCTCGGCTGCCGCTGGGGGCATTTCTCGTCGAAATGCTGCTTCGGGTAGGCAAATTAGCACTTACGGAGATCCACAAAGCTTTTACGCTTCGTTTTTTCTCCGTAAGTATTAGTTTGCAAACGCAATATTGGGGCTGCTTTTACAAGGCCTAAACTGTTTACACCTTGTAAAAGTATACCCTTCTATCCCCCGTCTTTTTTTTTTCAAGTTTTTTTTTTCCAGCCGCAACTCGTATTTTTTTTTTACACCCGTCGCGATTCTCAAAACCCGGCGCAACGTAAAACCGCGCAAAGCACGCCTGGAAAATGACATCGTGAGCATGCGCAGTTTGTCCGGCGCAGGAGCGCGCCTAATTTAAATGGGACTCGCCCCATTTGAATAGGAACGCCTTGCGCCGGCCGGATTTAAGTTACACAGCCGAAAATTTCTAGGTAAGTGCTTTGTGGATCGGGCACTTAGGTAGAAATTTTGCGGCAGTGTAACTTAAATCCGAATATTTAAGTTACGGCGGCTGGCTGTGGATCTGGCCCCCAGTTCCATGTGAAGATTGTTTTAAGACCATTGTCTGGGTGGTTTACATTTATTGTCCTGATTCGCCTGGTGTGCCCGGCAAACTCATTTCCAAGCCATTTGATCAGGAGGTCTATCTCTTCACTGCAAGAAAAACCTAAGTCTCTGATGGCATTTTAAAAAGGAAGACCGCCCGGCTCTGTAGCTTTCAGGGCAGTCATTAAACTTTTCAAGTCCTTTGGTGACTAGCTCACGTTGTGCAAAGAACCTTGCAAAGTCTATGGTGGCTTGGTTAACTTGCTGTGTGTTCCCATGGTGATATGGCTGTGTATAGTCATACATTTTGAGGGTGTCCAGCTGGCCTCTGTCATACCGTTCTGACTTGGACGTTGGTTCCGGAGGATGATTAGAAGGCTCTGTTACCTCACGTATAGGGAGTCTGTCGTAGGAGGCGTCACTTTGCATGTATTTCTCCTGTTTGCAGGCTGGAGACTTGTCGCTGACTTGCAGGGGTACCGTGTAATGTGTTTGGCTTGTCTCTTTGACGCCATCTTTGTCACTGCTTGGCTTAAAATGTTGATTGATGTAATCTGAAGTTTGTTGTAGAGAATCTTGAGTTTAAGCTTCTGGGTTGAGAATATTGCTGCGTCTGCTGCATTCGGATATACAGCTAATTCTAAGCATCTGCTTCGGCTATGGCGGCTGCTGCTTACTTCTCTACGGTGAGTTTCTCTAAGGCTACTTCTAGGAGGGCTTCCTCGTCCTATAACTGTGCTTTATGTGCCTTTTTATGTGCCTGTTGCTGCACACTCTGTGCCTCTAACTTTAGCCCCACTTTCTCCTTTTTAATCTGCATTTCTTGCTCGGGTCTTGGCGGCTTTTGCACGTGCGATAGCGAGAGCATTGCTTGCGGAGGACGATCTAGAGGAGCTAAAAACTTTGGACCTTGTCTTGAGTGAGGATGCCTGGCTGTGTGACATGTTGCTTGCAGGAATGCTTGACTATATAGAGACTGCTGTGTCGCTGTATGCACTGTATATCAGTGTGGGAATATGTTGTTGACATTTTCCATAACAATGGCACTAGAGAGAGTTGCCAGCACTTTATGCCCATTCTGAGTGCCATATTAAGGGATTAACTGGGCCATCCTGCATCGATTCAATGTGCATTCCATTCTGGATTCCATTTTCTAGAAGACTTGTTTTCCCCTGAACATTCCTAATCTTTTAAAAAATGGCATTACTGGATCAGCACCCATGTCAATCAGACAATGACACTGTTATGCCTTCTTTGCCTGTGTAGAGAATTGGTGCCACATTTCAAAACTGAGGCTCTAGATGCTATGATGGACTCTGGGGGGAGATAGCGATGATTGACAGTTGTAAGGATCAGTGCTGATCCACTGCACATGTCCCACCTTGATACCAATTTCTAGGAGACCTGGGCATGCAATTTAATTCCAGTCTTCATAGCCTTAGGCCCTTTGAGCCCCCAGCACCACAGAGCTCCCTATACTATGAGAACCTCAGAGCCCCCCCCCCACCTTCAGATAAACCCCAATGATGCTACAAAGAACCCCGCTCCCCCAGAGACCTCCATGGCACCACAGAACTCCTACCCTAAGGTAAGGATTCCTATATAACACAAAGTAGCTTCAGAGCATCCTCGACCCCCCCAAAACCCCAAGACATTCATAGCCCCTAATGACACCACCAGTGCTCTTTTCCACTTGCCTCCATGTACTTCACCAGTTAGTGTTGCTGCTTACACTCGCACCAGTCAGAACCACCGTTGCTTTACCTGCATATAGCATCACATTTTGGTAACAATAGGTACTCTCTGGTAACATTGGTCACTCTCGAGTAAGATAGCATCACCTTCTGGTAACTTGAGGTACTCTGAGGTAATATAGCATTACATGGAATTGGTAACCACTTGTATCTTCACTCTGTATGAACTCTGTATGAACTCTTGTATTGTTGTCTTCATACCCCAGTGTACTTAGTGACCCGAGCTGTGGACTATGTGTGCTGTTTACTTGCATTGCACCCCTTTAGAAACTTCAGACCAGGCAAGGACAAAGTTTCAAACATTTTACTTGAAGAATAAATTAAAGGGGTTGTAAAGGTACAATTTTTTTCCCCTAAACAGCTTCCTTTACCTTAGTGCAGTCCTCCTTCACTTACCTCATCCTTTGATTTTGCTTTTAAATATCCCTATTTCTTCGGAGAAATCCTCACTTCCTGTTCTTCTGTCTGTAACTCCACACAGTAATGCGACACTTTCTCCCTGGTGTGGAGTGTCATGCTCGCCCCCTCCCTTGGACTACAAGAGAGTCTGGATGCCCACTAACACACAGCTCCTTTCTCTATCTGCAACATAGAGCGTCCTGACTCTCCTGTAGTGAAAACATTCCCTAACATCCCTGACTACAGGCATGTAGCTGCCCCAGCATACCTGTTCAAGAAAAGGTCCAATATTGGTTAACTCCATGTCTTGAGTTTAGCTCCGACTTTGGCAGGTCACGGGCCATCCAGACTCCGGT
Source organism: Rana temporaria (assembly GCF_905171775.1). Taxonomy (NCBI): domain Eukaryota; kingdom Metazoa; phylum Chordata; class Amphibia; order Anura; family Ranidae; genus Rana; species Rana temporaria. The sequence goes on from NC_053489.1 coordinate 250,159,143, forward strand.
AATGTCATCAGGCAGTACATCTCTCTGTGTGTGTGTGTGAAAACCCCCCCCCCCCCCAGCATCTGAGCCCTCATCCCTTTTGTAGTACACAGAACCGGAGGGTTGGACCCAAGAAAAATCCATGAGTTACAGTCAACCCTTTCCCGCTGGGGCAGCAGTAACCTACCTGCCTACAGGCCTAATAATGATGCATAATACTTGCATCTTCTTTCTCTGAAGTATCAATACTTCCCTTACACTTTACTTGTTTATTTAAAAAAAAATCCATTGTGTTTTTTTTTTCAATTAATTTGTATTACTTCTGTTTAACCATTTCAGCGCTGGAAGATTTGGCTGCTCAATGACCAGGCCATTTTTTGCGATTCAAAACTGCGTCGCTATAACTGACAATTTCGTGGTCGTGTGACATTGTACCCAAACAAAATTGACGTAATTTTTTACCCACAAATAGAGCTTTCTTTTGGTGGTATTTGATCACATCTATGTATTATGTATTAAATTTTACTTGTAAATTTTTAGCCTCATTTTGACTTCACCAGGATGGGACCATTTTTTCTTATTCACATTTTTCTTATTCACATTTTTATGTTCCCTGCCTTTTTAATATATTGACAGGGTTCCTTAATTAATTTAATTTAACACTTTTTCACTATCAATGTTTATGTCAATTTGGAGATGGGGGTTGGTTTGATCATGTTCCAATATTGACAATTTATATATTTATTAATTCTTCATTTTTTATATGAATATTAATTTATTTATATGATCATATTAATTTATACGTAATTTATAATCCTTAATGGGTTTCGTATCAATGTCCAATTTTTGTTATTTATTTGTCATCTATCTTGTATCATCCTGATATAATTAAGAGTGAGGTACTGCTCACTCATGTAATAATCTCTATAGGCCTGCAGTCCCAGCTCTGACCACGAGAGGGACTGACTGCATTTGTTCAGGATGGACAATTTAATTTATGCACATTTTTGGTTAATACCTTAGTTAGTATTAGATTCACAAACATGCACTTTTTTATATTTCTATATCTTTAATACTATCTCTGTTTTATTAGAGAGATAGCTCCCTGTCTTTAGCCTTCAGTTCTAGGTACTTTAGGTCCCGTATGTATTAAATAATTAGTTTTTCCCATTTTCAAAATGGCGTTTTGACTACTTCCGGTTCCTGGCAGTCAAAGCGAGGCATGGTTATATAAAGCGGTGGTTCACTACAGAGCCCATTCCCATTGAGAACGTCATTTTGTGACGAAACACGTCTGGGACGGAGTGTAGTGACGTCACCGCGTACAGGAAGGGCTCCTGTTAGATGCCGGCCGGCAATTGTTTTATTCGCTTCCTATTTACCTTCGTTTGTAAGTAGTTTTTACCTTTTTTTAATAAACCTGTTAGTGCATACTACTCTATGTGCGGTCTCCTTCCTTATATGTTTACAACCGACTGGGCTGTTGAGAGTTTATGAGGACGAGTACTGCATAGTATATCCTGCTGCATCCCGCCGTGGATCTCTTAAAGGGCCGTGATCTGGTGTATTCCTGGCTGTGATCCCGCACTCTGGAGTATCCTGCTGTAATTTGAATAACGCTGTTATTTAATTACCTATCGGTAAGCCTCAGTCCATATGGTGGCGGTTCACAACTGTAAAATCATCTTCACACTGGGTGTTGTCTGGTTTGGATTCATCATTTATGGACTCTGACACCGGATTTTTTCATTCACTTATGTTTTAAATGCACTCATATGGTGCATTTTTTATAATTCACTTGTGGGAACACAAAGGACTTTATTGTTTATATTATTGGTTGGCGCAATTTTTCCCTTTTTCCATTATTTTGTGTTAGTTCACGCTATTGCAGCCTTCCCATTTATTCACTTAATTTTTATTTGATTAGCGCAATTTTTTCTTTCTTTTTGATTCTATTTGATCACATCTGCGGTTTTTATTTTTTGCGCTACAAACAAAAAAAGAGCAACTATTTAGAAAAAAACACAATATTTTGTACTTTTTGCTACAATAAATATCCCCAATTTTTTTTTTTTTTTAAAAAGCAAATTTTTTCCTTCGTTTAGGCTCATATATATTCTTAAGCCCTGTACACACGGCCGGGAATCCCTTCAGGAAAGAAACTTCGGTTTTTCTGATGAGATTCCTGGCAAGCTACGACGAGCATGTGTTTGTCACATTCGATGCCGTCGACGCCATCTTGCTACACCCTACACTGCCCTTGTATGCTACCGCTCATGCGTCAAAGTCTTTTCGAGCATGCGCGGGTTTGCCGAGAATCCTGAAGAGGAAAATAGAGAGCAGGTTCTCTATTTTTCTCGTCGAGATTCCCGGCAGTTTTCCTGATGAAAAACCATACACACGCACGGTTTTCTCGGGAAAAAAAGCTCTCCCAGCGTGTCTACAAGGCTTTATACATATTTTTGGTAATAAAAATCACAATAAGCGTATATTGATTGGTTTGCGCAAAAGTTATACCATCTACAAAATAGGGAATAGATTTATAGCATTTTTATTATTAGTTTTTTTTTACTAGTAATGGCGGCGATCTGCGATTTTTATCGATACTGCAACATTATGGCGGACACATCGGACACTTTTGACACATTTTTGAAACCATTGGCATTTATACAGCGATTAGTACTATAAAAATGCACCGATTACTGTGTAAATGTCACTGGCAGAGAAGGGGTTAACTGCGTTCCCTACTGTGTGTTCTAACTGTGGGGGGAGGGGACTGACTATATGAGATGACAGATCATGGTTCCCAGCTTGTAGGATCTCAGGATCTGCATATCCTCTCCTCACAGAACACGGAGGTGTGTGTTTACACACACACACCTCCCTGTTCTGCCTCTCGTGCCTGCGATCACTCCTGGCCGGCGGTATTCGTGACCGACTGTCACAAGCATCAGCAGCCCCGCTGTGGGCATCATTGGCCTACATATCCTGCTTTTTTACTTAAGAGTTTTTACTTTTCCAGCTTGTATTAAATGAAATCATGTTAGCAAAGCATTATTTGTAGTTGAGGTCTCTCTAAACTACCCATAACATTTTCCTGCAATACTCTTATCTCTGTGAATAGTAATTAGCCAGGTTGATGTTTTTTCTTGTCAGCTAGTCCCTGTCCTCATACAACATGTGGGTGTGATGATGTCGGTGATGTTTCTGTTGCTGTCACATCCTTCCCACATTACTATACATCAAGGAGCTCAGAAGGATCCTCACTGGTACACATCAGTCACACAGCAATCTTGTATGTTGTACATTCAGAGACAATGATCAGCTTTATCCCATCTGTATTACTTACCTCCTTACTGATACTTTATTTATCCAGTAAGTATAATATATTCATGATATGCCAATTGCAGAATTATATTTTTAATATTTAATGATACTGTATATGTAAATAGATGTAAAGAAATATTTTGATTGGATACTTTTTATTCTGTTTTAGATTCAGTCCACTGTAATACTATCAAATCAACAGACCAGCATCTTTATGGAGAAATTGGAGAAACAATGAAATTATCCTGTAACTACTCCACCAGTAGCGGTGCTCCATACCTGTTCTGGTATCGTCAATATCCTCATCAGATACAGTTTATTCTTGTCCAGGGGGGAAAAGGTTACTCTAACATCAAGAATAATAACACAGAATTGGAGCCTGGAAAGTTCCAATCAGAGACCAGTGACAATCATACGACATTAACAATCCATGGTCTGTCAGTGTCAGATTCAGCTGTGTACCTGTGTGCTCTGGAGGGTGCACAGTGCTACATATACACCCAGCCATAGTGTTAAAAACTCCTTGTGATTACACTTTCCTGACCAGCAGGTGGTGCTGGTTTAAATACATTGTACAGGTTCTCAGCTACAAGTGGTAGATGTTCTGGGGCTACATCTGGTGGGCTCAGAAGTACTTATGCTACTTACAGTCACTTTAATATAACAAATATAAAAAAGGGCGCTTCCACTGTGAATCCTGTTATCACATGCATCTAAACAACTACATTAAAATCATATAAAATGATCCAAAATGCTAAATAAAAAATTCAATTAAAAAAAGTCCATCATAATTGGTTATATTCTTAATCAAATATTAAAGTGCTGTAGTGCCAAGGGCTGTAAACAAAGTCAGTGCAGTCAGTGCTCCCCTCACTCACCAGCTGTAGGAGCGCCCTTTTTTCACACATCCACATGATTTAAAAGCACCACACCTTTAAAGGAGCAACAATCGCACATCTAGATTTTTTATCATTTTGCATAGTGCGTGTAGCGCTACCCCCGAAGGAGCCGCTGGTTGATGTTGGGATCGGCGTATTAAGTTACCTTTTTGTTTTCTAGGGGTGTATTTGATGAACAGAGTAGTGAGCGAATGTCCAGTCAATGAATAAAGATTTTCAAATGCTTTATTTCCAGGCCCAACATGGCCATCATCAACATAAAGTAGAGCAAGAAGGTTGATAAAGAAAGAGAGAACCTTGCAGTATGAGGCCTGGATAGGAGGAAGAGCAATCCTGCTCTTGGTAATACAATAATACTACAATAGTAGTAGTTACAGTTCGTCGCCACTCTAGCCAGAGTGGGTGAAGTGCCTCCGGACAGACTTCTGTTATAAGCCTGGCAGCCGAAGTGTCACTTTAGATTGCTGGGAGGAACAGGCCTCTGCCACAGACCTGGCTCTAGGGCCTCTGCCACAGGCCAATTACTTGAATGAGGTGAGCGGGTTGAGCGAATCCTCCCAGTAAATTCAGTTAGGGTCACCGGGTGACAGTTGAAATGTACCTGTCAATGTCCCAGTCACCAGATCCCCGATGGTTCGTTCAAGCCCTGTTGGATAACCTGCCTGAAGGTGGGTGCCACACCTGGAACCCGCGAAGAAGAAGAAGAACCCAAGAAAATGGCGTCTGCCACAGATATACTCTCCCCCAGCATGCACAGCGAGGGAAAACCCCTCTAATTGGCTGCTGGAGAAAAGCTCTGCCAGAACCCCTGTAGTGCCACCTGTCGCCCAGGGGTGGTAACGACACCCCTGGAGCGCAGACTGACCCACAGGACAGTTCAGGAATAACAGCAGCCCATAATTTAGCATCCATCCATTTACCTGGATGCCTGTATGTTACACAGACACCCCCTAACAGTTCTGGACCCCCTGCATGTTACAGAGACCCCCTACAGTGCAGACCCCCCTACAGTACAGATCCTTCCTACAGTGCAGCCCCCCACAGCTCTGGATGCCTGTATGTTATACAGACACCCCCTATCAGTGCAGACCCCCCTACAGTACAGACCCCCCTACAACACAGACCCCCCACAGTGCAGACCACCGTACAATACAGATCCCCCTACAGTGCAGAAACCCCCTGTGACGGATCTCGGATACCCCAGGTGGGCACTTCCACCAGACCTGTTTTTCCTGTCCTCCAAACGCACCCGCAGTCTGCAGATTCGCCATAACCAGCCCTTAACCCCTCAATAACTAGACAATCCACACAGGTGTTGAGGGTTAAATATGCAAAGCATAAACTGTTTATTAAATAGAAGACATACACTTTTACGCACAGTTAGGGACACTCCCCTTAGCTTTGTCATAGAGGGGAGGGGGTGAACACTTGTACATTGAGACTACAGATAAACATAAAGGGATTATGGTAGGCAGGCAGCCTCTCAATACACATCTCCTGCGGAGAGATGTCTCCAGTCCAGACCATTGTGTATGCTATGTGCCATTTACCAACACAATTAGACACAGCAACAAGAGGGGGGGGGGATGGGGGAGAAGGGATGTAGCATTACATTACATTATCTCAATGCCAGCTTGTCCCCAGGTCTCCAGTCTCTTCTGGTCCATAATCTGAGGGTGAGAGGCCCGCCCACAGTCCCTTCCAAAACACACAGTGACAGTGGGTTCTGTCACATTTCTCCCCTTTTAAAAACAGACTAACCAGGTTCCTGACCCCCAACTGGTCTGGACCTGCATTAGTCACAAACTTCCACCCCAGGTAAACAGGAAAAGTAAAAGTATGACTCTGGCGCTGGGGAGCAAAACCGCACATACGGTCTCCAAAGAATAAAAACAGCACTGCAGAGTGGAAAAAGCTGTCCGCACTCCTCTGATCCAGTGCTGGGTTGCAGATATTGGGGGGAACTGAATAATCCTCTCCCCCGATGCCAGCGCTTCAGCTGCTAGGCAACGTAGGCTGGTAGGACTATGCATTTGGGGAGGAAAGGGTACTTGCTTTTCTCCTGGTGTAGTTACCAGCTGCTGAGAAGGTATCTTGCAGGGACTCTCCATCTCTTTTTTTGATGCTGTGCAGAGGCCAACAGCACTCTGCCCCGTAGCCAGCGCTTCTGCTAGGGGGACATATACAATGGTAGAGTTCAGCCACTGGAGAGGGGGAAGGGTTTTCTCCCCTTCTGGTTCTGTGACCAGCTGCTGAGGCGACTTCTGACAGGGGCTGTCTCGCAACCCCTCCAAAAACATACTGAGGGATGGGCAGGGGCCAGCGGAACTCTGAAATGCAGCCAGCACTTCTGCTGGGGGGATAAACACTGGGGTAGTGTCCAAGTGCTGGGGAAACAGCTCACTGAAGTCATCCCTTGGACTCCCTGGATCTAACTCTGAGGGTGGGCAGAGGCCAGCGGAACTCTGCCCCGTAGCCATCGCTTTTGCTGGGGGGGATGAACATTGGGGTAGTGTCCAATTGCTGGGGAGGGAGAATTGCTTCCTCCACTCCCGGTGGGGATATTTGCTGTTGGGGAAACAGCTCACGAAGCTCATCTCTCAGACTCTCCGGATCCAACTCTTTTTCTGATGCTGGGCAGAGGCCAGCGGAACTCTGCCCTGTAGCCAGCGCTTCTGCTGGGGCACCGGCTGCCTAAGGAACCTCCGGTGCATTCCGGCTTTCTAGCCCTCGCAGTGCCCTCTGTATCATCGCCGCTTCTTCCATTGCGGTTAGGACGGGAAAACGTAGGGGCACCCCTGGCTCCATTTGCTTTGCATCTTCGTGACTGTCCGCTATTTCTCCCGGAGAGTCCCAGGCAACGGGAGCCATGCCAGGCTGCTGATCACCGCCAAACAGCCGCTTGTAGGCAATCTCGAGCTCCCATTCCTGCTCAACCAGGAACTCCAATTCCTCCAGGTCACACGCCTCTTCGGGGAGGTCCAGCACCTCATCTCGGAAGTCCAGGATGTTTTCCAGCTGCCACTCCTCATCGCTCCCAAAGTCTGGGTCTCCGTACATTTTTTGATGGAGCAGCCCCACACCGCTGTAGCCAACGCCTTCTGTCGTGCTGCCATCTGCTGTACTTGGCCACAGTTGAGCCGTGAACCACCAGAGGGCTCTATAGCTGGCGTCCAGCCTCATCTCCTCCTGGACCAATCTTCTGAGCTCCGTCTTCCATTCATCTCGCGGTCGTTCCCTCAGGAACACCTCTCACGCACGGTACTGCGTCCAGTACAGTTGAGAAGGGAAGGATCTTTCCCTGATGGGGCTGCTCGTGGCTTAGCGTTTCATGCCAGAGTTGCCGGCGGATCACATCCTCCCGGCCGAGCATGGTGTGCTCCGTCGCTGGTCCCCGATGTTGCTTCCGCATGCCTTGCAGCCTCCTCCCGAACTTCGCTCTCATGCTGGCCGGTCCCCGTATCACTCCTCGGTGGCTGCCCGGATCTTGAATCCTGGTGGTGGTTTGGATGTCCCGGACTGCAGGAGATATCCCACTGCGACCACCACTGTGACGGATCTCGGATACCCCAGGTGGGCACCACCGCCAGACCTGTGTCTCCTGTCCTCCAAACGCACCCGCAGTCTGCAGATTCACCATAACCAGCCCTTAACCCTTCAATAACGAGACAATCCACACAGATGTTGAGGGTTAAACATGCAGAGCATAAACTGTTTATTAAATACAAGACATACACTTTTACACACAGTTAGGGACACTCCCCTTAGCTTTGTCATAGAGGAGAGGGGGTGAACACTTGTACATTGAGACTACAGATAAACATAAAGGGATTATGGTAAGCAGGCAGCCTCTCGATACACATTCCCTGCGGAGAGATGTCTCCAGTCCGGACCATTGTCTATGCTATGTGCCATTTACCAACACAATTAGACACAGCAACAATGGGGGGGGGGGGGGGGGGAGAAGGGATGTAGCATTACATTACATTTTCTCAATGCCAGCTTGTCCCCAGGTCTCCAGTCTATTCTGGGCCATAATCTGTGGGCAGGAGGCCCGCCCACAGTCCCTTCCAAAACACACAGTGACAGTAGGTTCTGTCACACCCCCCCTACAGTACAGACCCCCCTACAACTCAGACCCCCCCCACAGTGCAAACCCCATACAATACAGACCCCCCTACAGTGCATAACCCCCCTACAGTACACTACAGACCCTCCCTACAGTACAGACCCCCCTACAGTACACTACAGTCCCCCCTCCAGACCCATAATGTACCTCGGGCCTCGGCTCAGAAGATCAGTGCGGGACATGATGCACAGTCAGTGACAGCACGTGTAGACTACACGGAGGAAGGGGAAGTGGTGCCAGCGGCTTCACTCTGCTTGGCTGTGTGAGACAGCCGAAACAGATCAGAGAAGGGAATCGTTTATTGAGGGTCCCGGGTGCGCCGATGGGTGTCACTGGGGTGCGGAAAATACCCCCCTAATTTGCAAAGCCACTAAATGTTTGTACTGTGTTCTTACCTGCTGCTGCCTGTCACCGCGCTGCACTGCTTAAATCCACCCGCTGTCTCCCCTTCAGTCCCGGAGGGGGGGCGCAAATCTGACACCCCCCCAGTGTGTGTCCCCCGGGGCGGCCCGCCCCCTACTTGGTACGCTACTGACCTGAGGGCAGGACTCACATGGGCTAGCACAGAAGTCGGTAGAGGAAGTAAGTTGTAGAGAAAACTTCCTCTACCGGCTATTGTGTTACCCGTCAAGTCGGAGCAGAGAGGGCTGCCATAGGTTCCAGAACGGTGTTCCGCTGTGTCCCTGCTCTTCAACACCTTCTCGATTCCAGGGGGCCCCCCTTACTCTATGGAGCGGACGCTCATGGCCAGCACCTACTGTCAGTCCTGATGCCTGTGCAGTTCATAGCTGTTATTATATTTGCCTGACACAGATCAGCATTTGCTGCAGTCTCTTACCTTGTGACCTGCTACAAAGATACAGTGGAACCTTGGATTACGAGCATAATCCATTCCAGGAGAATGCTTGTAATCCAAAGCACTCGCATATCAAAGCGAGTTTCCCCATAGAAGTCAATGGAAACAAAGATAATTTGTTCTGCATTCACTTCTACGTCATGCAATACCACATGAGGCCAGAGGTGGGGGGCACCGGAGAGCCTCTGAAATACTCGGGGGCAGCTCGGCTGATCTTGGAAACCCTCGGAAAGGATCGGAAACACTTGGCAATGGAGTATTTCTGAGTGATTCCGAGTATTTCCGAACGGCTTCACACGGTTCCAATTGTCACCGGCGCCCCCGCACCTTTGGCCAAAAGAGGTACTGCACACCCCATTAACTTGAATTCTGCTCGTTTTACAAGACAACACTCGCAAACCGAGTCAGGATTTAAAAAAAAAAAAGTTGCTCGTCTTTCAAAACGCTCGTTAACGCGGTTGTATAGTAGTTTCTGGAACTTTTACCTACAGGTAAGCCTATTATAAGGCTTACCTGTAGGTAAAAAAAAATATCTACTAAACCTTTACAGTTTTGGAGATATTCCCCTTGCAATGAGCCGCTGACTGCAGTGGCGAATGCGCACAGGGGACTCTCGGCTGAAGGCCCAGCAGACACCGGACCTTGCCGGAAAGACATCGCGGCTCCAGCCACTCACAGCGCTGGAGCCACGATACCCAGAAGACGCGGCGAGGCAACATGTCAGCTACCTCGGCGTGGACCAGGTAAGTTACCGACGCTTCGTTCTAAGGCAAGTATTTCATAATGAGCTAGTATGCAGTGGATGAGGTAAGTGAAGGAGGACTGCACTAAGGTAAAGGAAGCTATTTAGGAAAACATTTTTTTTTACCTTTACAACCCCTTTAAAGAGAAACTACAGTCTGCTCACATAATTTGTAATAAAAACATCTTTGCCATTCTGAAGCTTTCCTCCAACCACTTTGCATATTATTTTATATATACAGTGATTCTGTATTTGCCAAATATGCTGAAGAAATCTCCCTTTGCGAAGTCTGGGTGCTTCAATTTTGCTGCCTGTTCACTTCCTGGATTTACACAGACATACCTCCAGCTCTGCAGCTCTCATTGGCCCACTCATGACCCCCTCCCTTCCTGGTAAACTCTCAGGAGAGTGAGAGAGAGAGAGAGAGAGAGAGAGCTGTGCATGATGTCATAAGTCTAGGCGTTTTACCAGACAAGAAACAGGAAGTGGGCTGTATAAGGTATTTACTGGAAGAAAGAAAATGTTTTACTATACAAAGTTAAAACAACAAGGGCAGAAGATTTATAGATGGAAAGATGAAAAAATGACTGAAGGTCCGCTTTAAACAATAATATCATTTTTGCAAGACAATGTCACCAAAATAAAGGCTTGTGTGTAAAACAGATATACATATTACTTTGTTATCTTAAATAATAAATGTATTATATTTTAGCCTCTTATTAATCCTTAGTGCGCCATAATTAGCTTTGTTTGCTCGTGATTTGTACCAGAAATATGAATGTAGTGATTTAAAAAAAGGAATAAATTGCAGAATAATAGTAGTGAAAATTAGTAGTCAACCCTTATTATTTTTATTAATCTCTTCATTCCCTTCCCCTAGGTTTTTTTTTTTATACTTTCAAATTTGCATTTGTTTTTGTAGCGCCAATACTGTATTGAAACACAGAACACACACAGGTGATGGAATTGGGCTTACTATGAACACAGATCCAACACAAGTAAATAATGACTAGCATTATGTAGGTTAGTCTAGTGTAATTAATGTAGAATATGCCTTAAAGTGGAGGTTCCATCAAAAAAACTATTTTGCTTTAAACTGTAGCTTACGACTAAAAAAGAAAAAAAATAAGTTTTTTTTTTTTTTTTACTCATCTGGAAATGCCTGTTGCTATGCGGTCCCACGAAATCTGCCTTTGAAACCACCAAGGATTATGACATAATCTCCCTCTAATGCTCCTGGGAAATGTGTGTCATAATTTCCCAGGATGCAGTGCGCTGTCCAATTATCACTCCCCATCCAAGACTTCCAGGAAGTAAGTGCTTGTGGGCTTCACAATGCCCACAAGCAAAATGACAACGGTGTAGATATAGTTTTATAAACTATCTTTTTTGAATATCTATGCGGATCGGCGGCAGATTGTAAAATAGTAAGTGACCAGATTTATATTGTAAAAACGCAGGATGAAAGGACATACATTTAAAAAATGCTAATTGTGGTTGGATCTCCGCTTTAAAGAGGTCTATTATTGTGGTGGGAATATGTGACCAAAATGTGTTATAGCAGCAGTCCCCAACCTTTTTGGCACCAGGGACCAGTTTAACGGATATTCACGGAGTCTGTCCTCAGCCCCCGTTTACAGCACAGTCCCCTCTTTCTATCAGTGTCCTCAGTTCCCCTTTACATTACAGCCCCCTGAACATTACATTACACTGCCAATTTACTGCGCAGTCCCCTTTACATCACAGTGCCCCTTTACAGTACAGTCAACTTTACATTTATGATGCTCGGTCTGATGTCCCAGTGCCTGCTGCCCAGCTCGATGACCCAGAGCCTGATGCCCAGCTTGGTGACACGGAGCCTGATGCCCAGCTCGATGACCTGGAGCCTGCTGCCCAGCTTGATGTGGCCGTGCCTGTTGCCCAGCTCGATGTGCCCGTTCCTGCTGCCCAGCTTGATGTACCCGTGCCTGCTGCCCAGCTTGATGTGTCCCTGTCTTCTGCCCAGCCTGATATGCCCTGGTCTGCTACCCAGCCTGATGTGCCTGTGTCTGCTGCCCAGCTTGATGTGCCACTGCCCGCTGCCCAACTTGATGTGCCTGCTGCCAAGCTTGATGTGCCTGCTGTTGAGCTTGTTATGTCTACACCTGCTGCCCAGCTTGAGCTGCCCGTCGCCTGGTTTGATACTTTGGACTGTCTTCATACCCAGCCTAGTGTCACACTGCCGCGGGCCGACTTGATGCCATGGACTTGTCCCAGCAGCAGCTAGTTGGAGCTTCTGGAGGCCGAAGGTTCCATCCGCTAAAAAACACTGCCTGATATTTGGTGTGCAGTACTGTGGTACACCAGCAGGTGGTTCCTGGCAGTGTGGGGCCATCATAATTTCCTGCAGTCAGGCATCACCTGAGTCTTATTGCAGGAGATGTGTATAAATATCCAGCAGACACACTCATACTTTGCCTTGGTATCTTTCCTTGTGCCCTGACCCTGAACCTGAACCTGAAAAGCTCTGTATCTGTACCTGATCCTGATCCTGTTCCTGTCTGTTACCTGAACCCTGTGCCTTGTACCTGTACCCGTTAGGGTGACCATGTGTCCCGGATTGCCCGGGACAGTCCCGCATTTTGCAGGTCTGTCCCGGGCACATTCATTCCAGGACAATACAGTGTCCCGGAATGAAACTGACACACCCCACCCCCCGGGCCAATCTGATGCCCCCAAAAAAGGGCGCCCCATCACTGCTTGGCTCACTGACAGTACTTGTCCTGGCCGGGAAAGCCTGGAGGAGCACAATCCCCACCCCTGCTTGTGATTGGAGAAATCATAAATCCCGCCTCTTGTGTCCAATCACTGTGCTGTGATTCGTTACAGCACAAGCTGATTTTTGGGAAGGGAGGGTGTCCCTGAATGGTAGTTTGAAAATGTGGTCACCCTAGTACCCGTCCCTCCTGTGATCCATCCATCCTCTCCTTGTCCTGTTTGTTTTCCCTTTCCCCAGCTGCTAACCTCCCGTTGATGACCCTGGCCTGGCCCTGTTTATGATTCTGGTCTGGCCCTGATTATGATTCTTATTCTGAATCGGCTGCAAAGGCTATGAATGTATTTTTCAGTAGCACATGGAGCTCATTGCCCTGAAGAGATTATCCATCCCAAATCACCTTTCCAGATAGCTTACTCAGTCACAACTCACATGAAAGAAGATCTGGCGATGTTTATTCGTCGTATGATCCGTAGAATGCAAGTTACAACAGGTAAAAGAACGATTCTTCCATGCAGGTAGAAGAAACACACAGGTCACATGAATTACAGCATTAAAATGACTGATACAGAAAAGAGGGGGAGGAGACTGAGCAGCATGCAAACTAAGGAATGCCACAAGAGTCAAACTAGATAGGGATTAAAGAGACAGTACATAATAAAAATAATATCATGTAACATGACACTCCCCGCCTGAAATCTTTAGATTTCAAAGTCTATTACATATATAAAGATAAGTCCAACTTGAACCTGTAGGGGAAGAAACGTTAAAGGTAAAACTGGTGTGTAAACCATAGATACGAGATACCCGCAAACACAAGAAGGTATGCAGTAAATGAACAATGAAACATGACGTCCAAAAAACAGATGGCTTGAGTCCTGTAGTCTATCGTTTATAATCGTGGGACTTCAACAGTAGCACAGTCAATAGTGATAGTGATATTCTCCCCGCCATAGCGGGTATAGCCGGTACTCCTGCCTAAGTCACTCATTATGACTTCAGCTATTTCCACTGCTAGCACAGCTGCACAAAGTTCAAGTCTGGGTATGGTATGTGCGGGTTTTGGTGTTAGCTTTGTCTTGCCTAGAACAAAGTTGCAGTGTATGTCTCCATTAACTCCTGAGGTCTTCAAATAGGCCACTGCAGCTATAGCTTCAACTGATGTATCAGAGAAAATATGGATTTCCCTCTGGACAGCGGCTGAGATAGAGACTGGGGCATAGCAACGTGGAATTTGGAGCTGTTCTAATGTCTTCAGAGAACCTCTCCATTTCTCCCATCTTTGTTGTTTCTCAATAGGTAACAGAGTGTCCCAATCTAGGTTATCGGTAGTAAGCTGTCTTAATAACATCTTACCTTGGATGGTGACTGGGGCTATAAATCCCAGTGGGTCGTAGATGCTGTTCACTACGGACAAGACTCCTCTCTTGGTGAAGGGTTTGTCACAGGTTGACACCTGGAAGGTGAATGTGTCTGCCTTGATGTTCCACAGCAGACCTAGACTTCTCTGTATAGGGGGTGTGTCTGACCCAAGGTCAAGGTCTTTCACACTGGCGGCATAGTCCTCAGGGTGAAATGCATTCATTAGCTCTTGGCTGTTAGATATAATTTTGTGAAGTCTCAAGTTTGCTACAGCTAGCATCTCCTTTGTTCTGGTAAGAAGATTAATTGCTTCTTTAGCAGTAGGAAAGGATTTGAGCCCGTCATCTACGTAAAAGTTCCTTTCAACAAATTGACGAGCATCGGATCCATACTCAGCTTCTCCAAGCTGAGCTGTCTTTTTTAGTCCATAGATTGCTACAGCTGGGGAAGGGCTGTTCCCAAAGACGTGTACCCTCATTCGGTAATCAATTACCTCTTTGTTGATGTCGTTGTCCTTGTGCCATAGAAACCTGAGGTAATTCCTGTTATCTTCCTTGACGATGAAGCAGTGGAACATTTGTTGAATGTCGGCCATCACCGCTACAGGTTCTTGACGAAAGCGAATTAGGACTCCAATGAGGTTGTTGTTCAAGTTGGGCCCTGTGAGGAGCATGTCGTTAAGTGAGAAGCCTTCATGTTGGGCACTGGAGTCAAAGACAACTCTGATTTGGTCTGACTTTCGTGGGTGATACACACCGAAGGAAGGGAGGTACCAGCATTCTTCTCCTTCTTTCAATGGGGGTGCGGGTTCGGCATGACCCCTGTCAAAGATATTCTGTATGAAGTCCACAAAATGTCTTTCCATCTCTGGCTTCCTGCTTAAGGTACGCTTTAAGGAGGAGAATCTTTTGACTGCTTGATGTAGATTGTTTGGTAGCTTCTCTCTCGGGAGGCGAAAGGGTAGGGGTGCTACCCAGCTATTGGAATCTTCCTGAAAGAACTCATTGTCCATTACTTTAAGGAATTCTTTGTCTTCTGCCGAAGGAGCCAACTTGTCGTCTTCACTGCTTACGTTGAAAACTGTAGAACCAAAGCTGTCATCGTAGGTGCGGGAAAGGTTTGTGTTGCAATGTTGCAACTTGCAGCTAGTTACCTTCTCCTTTACCCAGTAGTGATGTGGGCATGGCTCAAAGTGAGTATTACGACCATTTGGCAATACATTTGTCTTGAATGAAGAAATGTTAGTAGGCCTTTTCATTTTGCCTATACAGACGTTGCCTATGATGACCCAGCCTAAGTCCAGGTACTGGGCGAATGGGGCCTCTGGAGGTCCGCTGACCTGCCTGTGTACCTTGTGGATCCTTAGAATATCTCTTCCCAGCAGAAGAAGGATTTTAGCATCTTTGTCAAGTGGTGGGATTTCACTGGCTATTGACCTTAGATGAGGGTGGTAGAAGGCAACTTCTGGTGTAGGTATTTCTTCTTTGTTGGCTGGTATCTGGTTACACTCTACAAGTGTAGGTAAGGGTAATTGTAGGTTATTTTCTAGGGAGGACACAATAAATCCATGAGCCCTTCTTCCAAAAACCTCTGTAGTTCCACTACAAGTGCCTAAGGTGTAAGGGTGAACCTCTCCTTTTGTGCAAAATAGATCGAACAGTTCGGATCGTGCAAGCGATCGATTGCTTTGATCGTCTAAGATAGCATACACCCTTAAAGTCTTTTCTGGCTGATCCTTGTGATGAATATTCACTAGGCATATTTTAGCGCAAGATTTGTCACAGTGGTCTTCCCCACAGACTTCAGTGCACGAAGAAAATACCATGGTGGAATTAGGTACGTGATCTGTACTCTTCCTGCTGTGGTTCTGCCCAGGAGGAAGGTCTGCATGTTGTGAAGGATTGGACTCAAGGGGATGGAGTGCTTGCACATGGTCCTCGGAATCGCACTCTATGCACTTGATAGGAGTTTTACATTCCTTGGCAAAGTGATCGGTGGAAGCACAGCATCTATAACATACCCCAAAAGTCTTTAGGAGTTCCTTTCGTTCTTGTAGGGGCTTCTTTCTGAAACCTATACATTTTTTGAGGGGATGAGGCTTCTTGTGGATGGGACATAATCGGTTTGGGTTTTCGATCTTGCCGCTCTTGTTTGGGGCGGGAGTGGGAATAATGTCTGTCTTCCTAACAGACACGGGACCTCTGCGGTTCCTGTAGCTAGTATGTAGGTTGTCACCTTTAGGTGAGGGAGTATTGAACTCGCTGAATGCAAAACTAGGATCGTTCTTGGTGTCAGCAATGTTCCTGACGAAATTGCAGAAGTAGGAGAACGGGGGAAAGGAAACCTTGTTTTCCCGTTTGTATGATGACCCAACTTGGATCCACTTTTCTTGTAGGCCATGCGGAAGCTTGCAAACGATAGGGTTAACTCCTCGAGCAGTGTCCAGGTAACTGAGGCCAGGTAGCTTAGGGTCAGTTTTGGCAAGCTGGACTTCGAGAAGAAGGTCGCTGAGTCTCTGGAACTCTATATTGTCCTTACCAGATATCCTTGGGAAATTTTCCAATCGTTTGAGCAATGCATTCTCTATGGCTTCAGGACTACCGTAAGTCTGTTCTAGACGCTCCCATGCTGCGGTGAGACCTGCAGTTGGATTGTCGATGTAAACTGACCTGAGGCTCTTGACACGTTCTGTTGACTGTGGGCCAAGCAACCCGATCAGCAGATCCAGCTCACGATCGGCAGTAAAACCGATACCGCCTAATGTAGTTTTGAAAGCGGCTTTCCAGCTTCTATAATTTTCAGGATGGTCGTCGAAGTTTACTAGGCCTGACTTGGCGAGCTCATGTCGAAGTAAGTACTTTACTACCTCTGTTGTATCGGTTGCCTCTGACTTTACATAGGAGGTTGCTGGTTGATTGTTGTGGATAGCATTGTTTATGGTATCGTTGCAAAGAGACGTGGGAAGATATGGTGCAGCAAGGGCATTCAGCTGAATTGTTGGGTGAAGGTCTGGAACAGTACTGTTAGCAGGAGGCTGGCGACTTGCTTGCGGATTAGTGTGCCGTTTTGTGACATATGCGGGATCAGCCTGACAGTCGGGAGCTGCACTGGGGTGGGTTTGCATGTAGGAAGTGGCTGGAACAGCTTTTACCTGATGATGTGGTGAAGTCCTTGCGTTGCCGTGAAACGTGGAGGTAATTGAGTGTTCACTGCTGTGGTTTAGAACATAGTTCTTAGTGCGTTCAAAAGGATCTTCTACATCTGCCTTGACGCTGACCCTTTCGCTAGCATCTTCATCTGCACCGATAGCTTGTTCCAAAACCTTTAGTTTTGCTGCAGCTGCCTCGTAGTTGCTCTGTTCCTTTAAAGCTTCAATTGCTGCCCTTTGACGTGCCGTTTGAGCTTCTATTGCTGCCTTTTGATGCGCTGCCTCGGCTTCCATTACTGCCTTTTGATGCGCTGCCTCGGTTTCCATTACTGCCTTTTGATGCGCTGCCTCGGTTTCCATTTCTGCTCTCTTTTTTGCATATGCGGCCCGTACCTTGATAGCCTCTGCTTCGGCGCGGGCATTCATTAGCTGTTCACTAAGCGTTGAGTGCCTTGAACTTCGGGATCTAGAGGAACCTTTAGAACGTCTGGTGGATACAGATTTGTGAGATACAGTGTCCCGTGGCAGCATTAATTTTGCTTCTGCCTTTGCTTTAGTTCGCTGGATAAAGCTTTCTCTTTCCTCATTAAGAAGCTGGGCATTGTTAAGTTGCTCTAAGGACTCCTCAGTGTTGATGCTTTGCAGAATAGTTTTATACTTGTTGCTTGTAGTCTGGTACAGTTCGTATGAAGCAGAGAGATGCTTTATGGCGCCCTCTAGTTGCAGTACCTCATGGCTGGGACATGAAATCACATCAATGTGGGTGAGGATTTTATCCCAAATCTGCTTCAAACTGGTTGCTAGTTCAGTTCTCATGGATTCATAGTTCTCTTTAACCTTCCAAGTGGGTTTCACAGAGCGTTTGGTCAATGCAGTGGACTCTGGGTCCTCATCCTGGCTTTCTCTGTGTGAAGCATGCTGTGGTGTTTCATCACACACTGAGCCCTTTCCACTCATGATGGCCTGCAGTACACAGGCTTGACTGTAGCAGTGAAGAGAGTCTGTATACTGTGAGGAGCTGTAACAAGCTGTGCTGGGGTTGTATGCAGAATTCTCATGCAATACACACAGTTACACTTCACTATGATCTGTTCTGTGACGCAGTTATCTCTGTGCAGGCTGCTGGATACGTTCTTTTACTATTCTGAATCGGCTGCAAAGGCTATGAATGTATTTTTCAGTAGCACATGGAGCTCATTGCCCTGAAGAGATTATCCATCCCAAATCACCTTTCCAGATAGCTTACTCAGTCACAACTCACATGAAAGAAGATCTGGCGATGTTTATTCGTCGTATGATCCGTAGAATGCAAGTTACAACAGGTAAAAGAACGATTCTTCCATGCAGGTAGAAGAAACACACAGGTCACATGAATTACAGCATTAAAATGACTGATACAGAAAAGAGGGGGAGGAGACTGAGCAGCATGCAAACTAAGGAATGCCACAAGAGTCAAACTAGATAGGGATTAAAGAGACAGTACATAATAAAAATAATATCATGTAACATGACAATTCTGGTTTTGTATATATTTGTCTGTTACTGTTATTATTTGTGGGTTCTGTTTGGTATTGGTTGTTGTGCACTGTGTGGTATTGGAGGTGGTTGTATTTATATTATTTCACTTCTCTTTAATAAATCATTATATTTCACTTACACACGTTTGGGTTTCCTCTGCTGCGGTCCACACAGTTCTGGTCTTATTTGATACGTGACAGTATACCAAGGCCATCCCTGACCAGAAGTGGCTGCACATAGGAACCATTTTTGGTTCAGTCTGTTTTGCTAAAACATGAATGCAGATGAGGTTGTTTATTATGCTCTGCTGGCGTCAGAGAGTAGTGAATATTGCCGCCAGGCATTGAAAGAGTGCAGCAGTGATCAGCTGCTAGAGAGTATTTGTTTTGCTCACTCCCTGGTTGATCAGGGCTATATGCCATTTGGGGATGTTCAGCCCTTGATCTGGTCTTATCTGATACGTGACATTCGGTGCGGCTTGCCATGACTTATTTTAAAGAAGTTGTTTGCAAGCTGTGCTGAGGCCGTGCTGTGCGGGGCGGCTTCAGAGTCGGATGACTTTGAAGCCGCCCATGTGTGAACCGACACTAACCCAGACTAGTCTGTAGCAATTTTTTTCAGCCCTCAATCTGTTGGTTAGAGTGGGAAATTTTACCTATTCATGAAGCAATATTTTACATTTACTAGCTAAAAAAATACATATGCAAATCAAGTTAATATATACAAATCAACAAAATAGTGTAAAGAAAACATTATTTCCTCTATTCATGTCTACTATGTGGCAAAGTAACCAAAATGTATAATCTGTCTTTGTATTAAATATTTATATTAATTTCTAATAATAATAATTATTATGTAGCCAAGTCCCAGGTCCCCTTTGGTCTAATGAGAACCTCCAGAGTTAGGGATAGCTGATATCCTTCTATGTAGAGTGGGTTACGAGGCATGGTGGGTGTAATGCAAGGTAGATACATGGGCGCCAGACACTTCTTGAATGCAAACATGGGCGTCCGCTCCATAGGGCAAGGGGGGTCATTTGCCCCCCCTGGAATCGCCAGGAGCAGGGCCGATTTAAGCGGTGACTGCATCGCTCCCCTCCCCTCTAGTTGTCCCTTATTTACAGTGCCTGTCCCTCTTCTGGAATCAAATCCATTTGTCCCTCATTCCAAAAGGTTCCTCTTTTAGACCTGAAATAAATATACTGTCAATATAGTGTAGTATTTCAGTCAAGGGAAAGGGGTGATGTGTAATGTAAAGGGGTCCAGTGATGCAGGGTGCTGTGTAATGTAAAGGGGGCCAGTGATGCAGGGTGCTGTGTAATGTAAAGGGGTCCAGTGATGCAGGGTGCTGTGTAATGTAAAGGGGTCCAGTGATACAGGGTGCTGTGTAATGTAAAGGGATCCAGTGATGCAGTGTGCTGTGTAATGTAAAGGGGGCCAGTGATGCAGGGTGCTGTGTAATGTAAAGGGATCCAGTGATGCAGTGTGCTGTGTAATGTAAAGGGATCCAGAGATGCAGGGTGCTGTGTAATGTAAAGGGGGCCAGTGATGCAGGGTGCTGTGTAATGCAAAGGGGGAAAGTGATGCAGGGTGCTGTGTAATGTAAAGGGGTCCAGTGATGCAGTGTGCTGTGTAATGTAAAGGGGGCCAGTGATGCAGGGTGCTGTGTAATGTAAAGGGGTCCAGTGATGCAGGGTGCTGTGTAATGTAAAGGGGGCCAGTGATGCAGGGTGCTGTGTAATGTAAAGGGGTCCAGTGATGCAGTGTGCTGTGTAATGTAAAGGGGGACAGTGATGCAGGGTGCTGTGTAATGTAAAGGGGTCTAGTGATGCAGGGTGCTGTGTAATGTAAAGGGGTCCAGTGATGCAGGGTGCTGTGTAATATAAAGGGGGCCAGTGATGCAGGTGCTCTGTAATGTAAAGGGGGCCAGTGATGCAGGGTGCTGTGTAATGTAAAGGGGTCCAGTGATGCAGGGTGCTGTGTAATGTAAAGGGGGACAGTGATGCAGGGTGCTGTGTAATGTAAAGGGGTCAAGTGATGCAGTGTGCTGTGTAATGTAAAGGGGTCCAGTGATGCAGGGTGCTGTGTAATGTAAAGGGGTCCAGTGATGCAGTGTGCTGTGTAATGTAAAGGGGGACAGTGATGCAGGGTGCTGTGTAATGTAAAGGGGTCCAGAGCTGTGGGGTGCTGTGTAATGTAAAGGGGTCCAGAGGTGCAGTTGTGGAGAGGGGGTACACAGTAGTGTAGGGGGGGGGGCGCTTTTAACCCCCGCTAGCGGTCCAAGAAAGGGTAAAATGCGACTGTGTATCGCCGCTGCCGAAGCGCCCCCCCTCTGAAAAAAATTCAGCGGACGCCCATGAATGCAAATAGATGTATTTTCTCTCTGTGGGAGAGAGGTTTAGGGCCAGGGCACCCTTTATTAGTTGCAATGTTAATTGACAGACTTCGAGACTTCTATAGGTAGACAGCCATGCAGGGAAATGCACCCAGACGGACACCACATCTGCATGTGTAGACACACTGTCTCCTATGGCAACAATCTCGAACAGTTTCTAACAAAAGTTACAATGAACTCTTTCACTTCCTCTACAATTTCCTATTGCAGATCTTCACTCAACTGAGCTCCCAGTCTCTGGATCCACTGGATCTCCTGAGCTCTTCCAACCTTCTCTTTCAGTATCTTTCTCAAGCGTCACCTCCGCTTCCCTGCTGGGCCCCTAGCTTGGCATCCAAGATACTCCTCAAGCGTCACCTTACTGGCGTGCTCAATCCCTGGCTTGGCACACAAGACTGCTCTGGAAGCGACACCTCTGCTGGCTGGGTCCTTGGTTGACACCTGCTGAAGTTTCCCAATTCTTCACTGTCCCCGGTAGGTGAGAATACTGGTCTGGTTCTTGCTTCAGCTACTCATTATGGTCCCTGGTAATAAGTTGGTTGGTCCCCTAGTGGCAACAGCTTCCCCTCTACCTTCGGCCGGCAGAACCGTCACTTCTGGTTGGACTGCAAGCTGCAGTCCCAACCCTACACTGCTCTCTTGCTTCTGGATAGGCCCTCCGATAGCCTAGCAGACAGATGTTCCCGGGATAGGCCCCAGGCTCTGGCCAAGCAGCCCGGGGCAGAACAACACACATCCACCCAGACAGCCATCCAGGTGGCACAGCACCCCGATCACCTGACCTCACCCAAATATATAGGCTCTCCCAGCAGGCCAAGGGACCCAAGAAGATCCCTGCTCATTGGCTCAGATACCCCATCTATTCCTGATCTGTCCTTGAAATGCCCTTGTCTTATCTAATGCCACCAGATACCCGGCTATCTAGTGACAGAAGAGAGAAGGGCAGCAATTCCAGAATTAGGGTGAAATCAATTGATCTCCTATCAATTGGCCAATGCATACCTGGCAGGTAAATTTACTAGCAACCCTGCCTAAACATCAGGGTGCTACATCTATTATTATTAGTAAACCATAATTAAAATAATGCCATTTATACCATCACTTATGTGTCATTTCCTCATCTTGCCAGCCTGATCTTATTCTCATTTTTATGCCAGCCAGTTCCTGTCCTCATACAACATGTGGGTGTGTTGATGTCGGTGATGTTTGTGTTGCTGTCACATCCTTCCCACATTACTATACATCAAGGAGCTCAGAAGGATCCTCACTGGTACACATCAGTCACACAGCAATCTTGTATGTTGTACATTCAGTGACAATGATCAGCTTTATCCCATCTGTATTACTTACCTCCTTAATGATACTTTGTTTATCAGGTAAGTATGATGCAGTCATATATCAGCTGCATATTCTTTCTTTATTTTAGTGTTACAATTTGAAAAGAAGAAATAAAAAGTTAAACCAAAATATGTTTATTTTTTGTTTCAGGTTATGTCCAGGGAAATACTATAAACTCAACAGACCAGCATCTTAATAGTGAAATTGGAGAAACAATAACATTATCCTGTACCTACTCCACTAGTAGCAATACTCCATACCTGTTCTGGTATCGTCAGTATACTCATCAAATCCAGTATATCGTTCTTCGTGGAGCCAAAACTCAATCTAGCTTCAAGCTCAATAACATAGAATTGGAGCCTGGAAAGTTCCAATCAGAGACCGGTGACACTCGTACGACTTTAACCATCCATCGCCTGTCAGTGTCAGATTCAGCCGTGTACCTGTGTGCTCTGAGAGATGGTGCACAGTGTTACATATCTGCTCAGGAGCAATGTTAAAACTATTTTTGCACTACACATTTATCACCAGGAGGTGGCATAGCTCTTCCAAATGTTATAGTTATACAGTAAAACCTTGGTTTGCGAGCATAATTTGTTTGAGAAACATGCTTGTAATCCAAAGCACTTGTATATCAAAGCATTTTTTTACAGGGTATAAAAGCAAAGAGAGGCACCTCTAAGTGTAGCAATAAGTTGCTAAATATTGTATCTTCATTAAATGTAACCATATTGCTACACTTAGAGGCTCCTCTCTCCTTTTTTATACTCAGTTGTGACATGACGCTACTCTTATATCAAGACATTGCTTGTATATCAAGGCAAAATGTATTAAAACATTTTTCTTGTCTTGAAAAACGCTCTCAAACCAAGTTACTCTCAAACCAAGGTTTTACTGTATTGTATATAGTATCATAGTGAACCCATATTATAAATGTGTATACATTTCTGCCATATTCGAGTGCTTGAATTTCTAATAATATTAATAATAATTATAGTCTAGCGTTACCCCCGTAGGAGCCGCTTAAGTATGTTTGGTTCCGTACTCTGCCTCTCAACCCCAAGAAATAGTCCCAACCCCAAGAAATAGTCCCAACCCCAAGAAATAGTTTCAACCCCTCTGGTACACCTAATATGCAGTATTAGTGCAAAACACAGCAATAGAAAAGAAACTCAACTGTGGTAAACCAGAAGGTATGTTTACTGATAAGGTAAAAGCATTTATAGATGAGCAACACAAACCTACAGTTTAGAATAGTATCTCTTATAAGGATGTAATCAATAATCAAATGGCCATTACATATCAACTATTGGGCTTTTAGCAATAAAAACCAAAACCTTGGTACACAGAAAGGCACATACAATGCCTATGTGAACAGGTTACAGGAGGGCAGAGGAATGGCCCTTATGAATGTCAGACCTCTCCCCACTGCTCCTCCACACATAAATGGAAAAAACAACAGATAAACAAGTACAACATCAGCAAACAAGAAATGTAAAACAATTCAACCTACTCTTACAGAGAGTTCTTGTTGAACTGCAGCTTTACAAGCTTCAGCAAAACAATTCCCTGAAGTGGGGAGGGAGGTGAAAGTAGTCCAGTGTTGCTGTGTGGCAATCTGGTTAATCTTTAGCTAGCTCTCAGGTGGTTAATTGCATGCAAAGAGTATTGAATGGTAAAGCAAAATAGCTGATCCAGTAGATGGGGTATAACCAGCAGACAATATTCATGTGCAAGTTGAAACTGTAATTGAATTAACAGTGATCACTGGCTTAAAGATGTTCAATTCTGTGGAACAACAAGCAACAGCAGAACAATGGACAGTATAGATCTCTGTACATACATCCCAACTTTTTGAGATGGGAATGAGGGACAGCTATCAGCAAAACTATCTAGGCATAGGACACACCCCTTGGAACAGAAGAGGATGAGGATGATGCAAGGGCAGATCCAGAGTCTAGTCTCGGGAGGGGCACTTCCAGAAAATAAGGTGTTGCTTACAGAACTCAATTAGGCGTCCGGTGTGTCCGCTGCAATGTTGCAGTACCGCTAAAAAATCAATGATCGCCGCCATTACTAGTAAATTTTTTTAAAATATAAATGCCATAAATCTATCCCATAGTTGTAGACGATTGTCAGGGACTGCAGACATGGTACAAGAGATGGTCAGAGACTGCAGACGTGGTACAAGAGATGGTCAGAGAATGCAGACATGATACAGGAGATGGTCAGAGACTGCAGACGTGGTACAAGGGATGGTCAGAGACTGCAGACATGGTACATGAGATGGTCAGAGACTGTAGACATGGTAAAAGAGATGGTCAGAGACTGCAGACATGGTACAGGAGATGGTCAGAGACTGCAGACATAGTACAAGAGATGGTGGGGCTGCATTAATGTATATTAATGCAGCCCCACTTGTATATTAATGCAGCCCCACTTTTGTATATGAATGCAGCCCCACTTTTGTATATGAATGCAGCCCCACTTTTGTATATTAATGCAGCCCCACTTTGTATATTAATGCAGCCCCACTTTGTATATTAATGCAGCCCCACTTTGTATATGAATGCAGCCCCACTTTGTATATGAATGCAGCCCCACTTTGTATATTAATGCAGCCCCACTTTTGTATATGAATGAAGCCCCACTGTGCATGGCCCTCACCATGGCATTGCTTCGATCACACACAGCAGGTATCTCCTCTCCCGATGTGTGTCATGGAACAAACAGGAGCTGTAGGTTTGTGTTCAGCAGGGCAGTGTGCTCTAGCAAGGTCCCCCCTAGACGGGCTTGTGTGATAGACAAAACACTGATTCAATCAGTGTTCCATCTCCATCTACTATCACACAAGCAGGTCTAGCACAGGCAGCACAGCCGAACACAGACCCAGCTCTCACACACAGCGAGAGATGCCCGGTGTCATACACGCAGGAGAGAGGGGGAGCAGGCCACGACTCAGCTGCAGCTCACCCTGTAACAGATCCCCTGCATGCAGATCTACGCCGGGCCCAAGAGAGCACACTAGGTCTCCATCCATCCCTCTTATAGTGTCTCCCAGCAGTCTGTGCTGTTTCTGCCAGCCGGCTGGTAGATGTAGTTCCCCAACAGTTCAAAAGAATGTGCCACTTGAGCCCTGGGACTACATTTCACTGTATGCTTTGCTGGCAGGATGTGATGACACAGGGCCAGATTCAGGTACGAGTTACGACGGCGTATCTCTAGATACCCCGTCGTAACTCTGAGTGTGCGGGGTCGTATCTATGCACCTGATTCTTAGAATGAGTTATGCATAGATTTCCCTAAGATCCGACCGGCGTATCTTAGTTGCATATTTACGCTGGACGCTAGGTGGCGCTTCCGTATATTTATGCGTAGAATATGTAAATTTGGTAGATACGCCGATTCAGAAACGTACGTGTGCCAGGCGGATTTTTTTACGTAGTTTACGTAAGGCTTTTTCCGGCGTAAAGTTACCCCTGCTATATGAGGCATAGCCAATGTTAAGTATAGACATGGGGACAGCGTCAAATTTTCCGTCGTTTACGTTGTTTGCGTAAGTCGTACGCGAATAGGGCTGTGCGTAAATTACGTTCACGTCGAAAGCATTGACTATTTGCGACGTGATTTCGAGCATGCGCACTGCAGTGCATATGTTCACGGACGGTGCATGCGCCGTTCGTTAGGAACGTCAATTACGTGGGGTCAAGGCTCATTTTAATACAACACACCCACTGCCTGCACAATTTGAATTAGGCGGGCTTACGCCGGCCCATTTACACTACGCCGCCGTAACTTAGAGCGCAAGTTCTTTCTGAATACAGGGGGCCAGATTCACAAAAGAGATACGATGGAGTATCTCAGATACACCATCGTATCTCTGATTTTTACTGGTCCTATCTATGCACCTGATTCATAGAATCAGTTACGCATAGATAGGGCTGAGATCCGACAGTGTCACACTGTGTTACACTGTCGGATCTTTTTTTTGATTTAAAAATGGCGCCGGGGGCGTTCCCGCTGATTTACACTGAATAATATGTAAATCAGCGAGATACGCGAAATTCACGAACGTACGCGGACCCAACGCTGTGTTCTTACGTCGTTTCCGTAGCGGTTTTCCGTCGTATACTTACCCTTTCTAAAAGCAGGGGTAAGTATTGTTAAGTATGGCCGTCGTTCCCGCGTCGATTTTGAATTTTCCTACGTCGTTTGCGTACGCCGATTCACGAACACGCGCGTCGCAAGTCCCGCTCACGTCGCAACCACTGACGTCCTATTGACGTCAGTGGGAGCAATGCACGCCGGGAAATTCCCCGGACGACGCATGCGTATTTAAATCGGCGCGGGAGCGCGCCTGATTTAAATATGACACTCCCCTAGCCGCGGAATTTGAATTCCGCTGGGGGAGTTAGGATCCGCCGTCGCAAGTTTGGAGGTAAGTGTGTTGTGAATTTGACACTTTCCTCACAAACTTGCGAGGGCGGATCTTAATTCACATAGGTTACACGGATCTAAAGATCCGCTAACCTTTGTGAATCTGGCCCAGGACCTGCCGCTCTAAGTTACGGCGGCATAGTGTATCTGAGATACGCTACGCCTGCCTAAAGATAGGCAGATCTTTCTGAATCTAGCCCACAGTCTTTACTGCCACTAATGGGAAACAATGCCACTGCAGCAATGTTACAATGTGTCTTCCGATTGCAGAAATATGTATACATACAGCTCCCTGCTACATCCATAAATATTATTATTAGTAAACAATATTTAGAATAATGCCACTTATACCATCACTTATGTGTCATTTCCTCATCTTGCCAGGCTGATCTTATTCTCATTTTCATGTCAGCCAGTCCCTGTCCTCATACAACATGTGGGTGTGTTGATGTCGGTGATGTTTGTGTTGCTGTCACATCCTTCCCACATTACTATACATCAAGGAGCTCAGAAGGATCCTCACTGGTACACATCAGTCACACAGCAACCTTGTATGTTGTACATTCAGTGACAATGATCAGCTTTATCCCATCTGTATTACTTACCTCCTTGCTGATACTTTATTTATCAAGTAAGTATAATATATTCATGATATGCCAATTGCAGAATTACATTTTTAATCTGAAATTATATATGAAAATACATGTAATGAAATATGTAAAGAAATATGTTTGGTCTAATGTTTGTTATTTTGTTTCAGGTTCTGTCCATGGGAATACTATAAACCCAACATATCAGCATCTTTTTGGTGAAATTGGAGAAACAATTAAATTATCCTGTACATATTCCTCTAGTAGCAGTGCTCCATACCTGTTCTGGTATCGTCAGTATCCTCATCAGATACAGTATATTCTTGTCCAGGGGGCAAAAAGTCAATCCAACTTCAAGAATAATAACACAGAATTGGAGCCTGGAAAGTTCCAATCAGAGACCGGTGACAATAATATGACATTAACCATCCATGGTCTGTCAGCGTCAGATTCCGCTGTGTACCTGTGTGCTCTGAGAGATGGTGCACAGTGCTACATATTCACATAGCTGAAATGGTAAAAACTCCCTACGATTACTCTTTCCTGACCAGCAGGTGGTGCTGTTTTCACATACTATAAGGTCACATACGGTACATTGTACAGGTTCTCAGCCACTAGTGGTACATGTACCATTACCATATGAGTACAGGCTTTCCATTGGAATGAAAGGAGTTAGTGACATGGAAGCTAATGAGTTGTATTTAATCACCTCTGGGGTTTTCATTTTTTTGTGCTATAAACAAAAAAAAAAAACAACAATTAAAAATATATACTAAACTATGCTGCGGGCTGATGTTTTCTGTGTACTGTTTCACACTATTCACCTGTATACCTGATTAACGTATTGCACTATGTTTGCAGCGATGTTCGCTGTGATTATATGGCTGTGTAACTATTACGTGTTATGTTTATAAAATACAATAAAAAAGTTAACCTTTAAAAAAAAGAAAAAAATATATACCAGTATATATATATTTTTTACGTTCTGCTATAAAACACATCCAATAAAAAATGTACAAAATTAAATTTCTTCAAAAAATTTAGGCCAATATGTATGGGATTGCATGTAGCCCACGCCCCATAGACTCCAAAATGTTATAATAATAAATCTAAAGATTCCCAAAAAATAAACTTGTATAAGAAAAAACACACAAACAACTATTGGCATAAATAATGGCCGTGGCACTTTATTGGTTTGCATAAATAAATAAATAATTCAAAATTATATTATTCAATCATAAAATTCCAGTAAAATTAAATCCATCCAAAGGCTCAGTTATTAGAACTCGAGCCCAAAATATTAAAATAACATTAAAGTCCCCCAGAGGGGGGCTAACATACCACATAAGTGCCAACGACAAGGGATGGGTGGGAGGGTAGCTCTCAGCTAACAGGCTTGACCAACTGTAAAAATTCCTGTCAGACAGGGATATTTATAGGTTCCTAAATGTCCAGAACCTTCCACAACTTTTAATTGGATAACAGCTCACCTCACAATATTTAAAGAGACAGTAACCCAAAACGGTCTCCATTGAAACGGGCCTATAAATTCTATTTAGGAGGAAAAAAGTGGGGCGGGGGTCACAGCAAGCCCATGAAGGCAGGCCCAAATAGCTGTTCCCTCCTTTTACATTCTGCTACATATTTGTGGTGAAAAAAAAATCTATTGCCAGGGGGCCCCATAATCTCCTATTGCCCGGGGGCCCCATGAGTTGTCAGTCCGCCCCTGGCACTGTCACTGTACTAATGATACTGGCTGGGAAGGGGTAACATCAGGGGCAATCAAAGGGTTAATTGTGTGCCTAGCCTGTGCTTTCTCACTGTTTGGGAGGTGCTTCGACTAGGGGAAGGCATTGATCCATGCTCCTGCTTTGCAGGAACACAAGATCAATACCTTCCCTACTGAGTCTGCTTTGTTTACATAGGCAGATCACTGTTCTGTCTGTGTACTGTATAATCAGCAGGTGCCGGTGGACATCAAGTCCGCGGTACCTGCTACTGGGCTCCCGCTGTGTGTGATCACAGCGGGAGTGAGTCGCTGGAGGCACGCACGCATACCCCAGACCCAGAAGTGTCAGCTCACATACTAGGTATGCCTTGTTGCAGTATATGTATGGTGGATGGTCTGCAAGTGGTTAATCATAATTAGGTCCGAGTTCTCCCATAGAACAACGAGGAAATAGAGAACATGTTCTCTATTTCCTCGCCGAGGTCCTCGTCGGCTTCCTCGGCCGAAAGTGTACACACGGCCGGGTTTCTCGGCAGAATTCAGCCAGAAACTCGGTCGGAAGCTGAATTCTGCCGAGGAAACTGGTCGTGTGTACGGGGCCTTAGAAGCTGCTGTAGGGAAAGGATAGGGACAATCTGTATAGGAAGAGATAAGGATCAGTTAGGGCTAGTTTGCCTCCCCTCTATGTGTACAGTTCTTATTTACCACAAAGTCATTATTAACCACTTCAGCTCCGGACCATTTTGCTGGTCAATGACCGGGCCACTTTTTGCGATTCGGCACTGCGTCGCTTTAACTGACAATTGCGCGGTCGTGCGACGTGGCTCCCAAACAAAATTGGCGTCCTTCTTTTCCTACAAATAGAGCTTTCTTTTGGTGGTATTTGATCACCTCGGCGGTTTTTATTTTTTGTGCTATAAACAATAATAGAGCAACAATTTTGAAAAAAAATGAATATTTTGAATATTTTTTACTTTTTGTTGTAATAAATATCCCCCAAAAATATATATAAAAAAAAATGTTTTCCCTCAGTTTAGGTTGTATTCTTCAACATATTTTCAGTAAAAAAAAAAAAATTGCAATACGCGTTTATTGATTGGTTTGTGCAAAAGTTATAGCGTAGGAGGAACACAGAACAGAGGCGCTGCTGGGAAGATTTGTGTTCCGCCTATCACAGAACACACTGAGGAGAAGGAGCGTCTTTTAAATCATTGACGTTTGCAGCAGCACGGAGACCGTACCCGGCGTATAAGACGACCTCCGACTTTGGATGCATTTTTTTTCATCCAGAAAGTCATCTTTTATGCCGGAAAATACGGTATATAACTTTTTGGGCCAGATTCACATAGGTTAGCGGATCTTTAGATCCGCGTAACCTATGTGATTTAAGATCCGCCGCCGCAAGTTTTTGAGGCAAGTGGGTAATTCACAAAACACTTACCTCAAAACTTGCGGCGGCGGATCGTAAATCCCCCGGCGGAATTCAAATTCCGCGGCTAGGGGGAGTCTAGTATTTAAATCAGGCGCATCCCTGTGCCGATTTAAATGCGCATGCGTCGTCCGCAAATTTTTCCGGTGTGCATTGCTCCCAATGACGTCGCTAGGACGTCATTGGTTTCGGCGTGAGCGTAACTTGCGTCCAGCACTTTTGTGAATCGACGTACGCAAACGACGTAAAAAAAAAAAATTTGATGCGGGAACGATGGCCATACTTAACATTAGCTGCGCCTCATAGAAGCAAGGGTAACTATACGCCGGGAAAACCCTTACATAAACGGCGTAAAGTGACTGCGTCGGGCCCGCGTACGTTCGTGAATTGGCATATCTCGCTGATTTACATATTCTCGCCGTAAATCAGCGAGAACGCTCCCAGCGGCCATTTTAAAATTGCAGTTAAGATCCAACGGTGTAACACAGTTACACCTGTCGGATCTTAGCCATATCTATGCGTAACTGATTCTATGAATCAGTCGCATAGATACGACCGATGCAACTTTGATATACGACGGTGTATCAGGAGATACACCGTCGTATCTCTATGTGAATCTGGCCCAACATCTGTTATTGATAGGGGTTTTGTTTACATTTGGGGTACTCAAAGTATAGCTAATGTTTTTTTGTTGACAATCTACTCTTGGAGATACCTTTTTGTTTGCTGCACACTGCAGTGCAATAAAACAAAAAAAGTTAAGTTTGCTATGAATGGAGCAGAAACTAAAAATGGCTTCTGTCCCCCAAATTAAATCGGTTCCAAAGTATAGGTGTTTGTACCTTATTGCATTCCCTACAGTGGCAATTTTGTCGGTGAAAAAATGTTCATCTACTAAATTAACGCTATTTTCGTCGACTAAAATATGACTAAAACAAAAACAATTCAGATGACTAAAATGCGACTAAAACTAAAATGGCATTTTAGTCAAAAGACTATGGGCCAGATCCACGTAGCGCGGCATATTTTTAGGCAGGCGTAGCGTATCGTAGTTACGCTACGCCACCGCTACTTTGAGAGGCAAGTGCTGTATTCACAAAGCACTTGCGTCTAAAGTTACGGCGGCGTGGCATAAATGTGTCGGCGTAAGGGCGCGGAATTTAAATGACAAACATGTGGGCGTGTTTTATGTATATTAACTGCGACCCCGCGTAAATGACGTTTCGATCGAACTGCGCATGCGCCGTCCGTGGGGGTATCCCAGTGCGCATGCTCCAAATGACGTCGGCAAATCGTCATGCTTTCAACGTGAACGTAAATTACGGCCAGCCCCATTCACGGACGAGATACGCAAACGACGTAAAATTTGAAAAGTTTGCTGCGGTTCCGACGTCCACACTTAACATTGGCTGCGCCAAGTTTTTGGTGGTTTATCTTTACGCCTGAAAACCCCTTACGTAAACGGCGTATCTTTACTGCGACGGCCGGACGTACGTTCGTGAATAGGCGTATCTAGCTGATTTACATATTCTAGGTGTAAATCAGCGTACACGCCCCTAGCGACCAGCGTAAATATGCAATTAAGATACGACGGCGTAGGAGACTTACGCCGGCTGTATCTTAGCAACATTTAAGCGTATCTCAGTTTGAGAATACGCTTAAAGTTGCGACGGCGGGGATTCGGACTTACGACGGCGTATCTACTGATACGCCCGTCGTAAGTCTTCGTGGATCTGGCCCTATGACTAAAACTAAATTAAAATCTGTACATTTTAGACTACTAAAATCAGTTTAGTCAACTAAAAGCTAATGGGTTTAGTTACATTGTAATACATTATTTAAAAAAGAGAAGTATGGGATTTTTATTTTTTAATCATACTTAGCTAGGTGGATGCAGAATTGGTCTGACGCTGCATCTGTCCTCTGCAGGCTCTAAGGCTAAGAACCAAGCGATCAAACACCCCTGATCGCTCCGTTCTCAGATCTCTTTGAGCATAGAGCTGGTGACTGTACTTCTCTTTTAAGCATTTCTCTAGAATTTGCAAACTCATTATGTACTGCTGGAGCAAAAAATCGAACGGTATTAAGGTTTGAATATGGACTACAGACACAGATACTTATATATCATAATGGCTAAATGTGTGTCTGTAGTACATGTTCAAACCTTAAAGCGGAGCTCCACCCAAAAGGGGAGGCTCCGTTAACTTGCTTCCTCCCCCACTGCCACATTTGGCACGTTTCGGGGAGCGGGGGGAGCGAGTACCTGTTTTTGACCCACTCCTACTTCGGGGTGACTTTGCTGTGGCCCCCCTCCTCCTTCCCCCGCCTCTGGGCCATTAAGTGCAGTGAGCTTTAGGAATGCACAGTAGGGAGCCACCTGTCAAGCAGCAAGGCTTCACTGCTGGTTTCCCTTACAAGGAATGGTGGCGGCAGCACCCAAAGCCAATTAAAAATTGGCTGGGGTGAAGGCACCGCTGGATTCCTGGACAGGTAAGTGTCCTAATATTAAAAGTCAGCAGCTACAGTATTTGTAGGTGCTGACTTTTAGTCAGAGCCTGGAGCTCTGCTTTAATACCATAAATAATAACATGTTGATTTTTCACTCCAGGAGTATATAATGAGTTTGGCAATTCTAAAGAGATGCTTAAATAATGCATTACAATTTTAAAAAAAAACATTAGATTTTAGTCAACTAAAATACACTGGAGATTTTAGTAGACTAAAATACGACTAAAACCATTCAGATGACTAAAATACGACTAAAACTAAAGTCAAAAGACTATGGCCGCGTACACACGGGCAAACATGTACGATGAAACCGGTCCGCCGGACCGTTTTCACCGTACATGTCTGCCCGGGGATTTCTGTACGATGGCTGTACTAACCATCATACAGAAATCCGCGCGTAAACAATACGCGGGGCGTGTCCGCGGCGTCGCCGCGACGATGACGCGGCGACGTGGGCGGCCCTGCCAGTTAAATGCTTCCACGCATGCGTCGAAGTCATTCAACGCATGCGAGGGATGGCGGGCGCTCGGACATGTATGGTAGGTCTGTACAGATGACCGAACATGTCCGAGCGGACAGGATTCCAGCGGACTGTTTTAAAACAAGTCCAGGAATATTTGCCCGCTGGGAAAAGGCCCGGCGGGCAACTGTTTGCTGGAATCCTGCACGCTCGGGCCTACACACGACCGAACATGTCTGCTGAAACTGGCCCGCGGACCAGTTTCAGCAGACATGTTCGGTCGTCTGTATGGCCCATATTAGGTAGATTCAGGTAGATTGGATTAAATTTAGGGCGGCGTAGCCTAGCTTGTTTAGGCTACACCGCCGTAAATTAGCTAGGCTTGTAGTGATTTTCAATCTACTTACCTGCTAATCTACGGCGGCGTAGCCTCAAACGAGCGGGCGTAAGGGCGCCTAATTCAAATTGGTTGGAGGGGGGCGTGTTGTATGGAAATGAGGCTTGAATTTGGTCTTATATAGATGTTATTTGGGTGAACCTCCGCTTTAATAATGTCAATGCTGTTAAATATACTTAACCACTTAAGCCCCACCACACGCAGATATACGTCCTCTTTTTGAAGAGGGATATCTCGGTAATGGCAGCAGCTGCTTACCGGAGCCGTTGGCAGCGGCAAAGGCGATCGGGTCCGGTGTCCTGCTTGCCATGGGCAAGGGCAAGATGGCCCCCACCCGTCTCCATATTGCTGGTCAAAGACCAGAGCACTTTTTGCGATTTGGCACTGTGTCGCTTTAACTGACAATTGCGCGGTCGTGCGACGTGGCTCCCAAACAAAATTGGCGTCCTTTTTTCCCCACAAATAGAGCTTTCATTTGGTGGTATTTGATCACCTCTGCGGTTTTTAGTTTTTGCGCTATAAACAAAAATAGAGCGACAATTTTGAAAAAAATGAATATTTTTTACTTTTTGCTATAATATATATCCCCCCCAAAAAATATATATAACATTTTATTTTTCCTCAGTTTAGGCCGATACGTATTCTTCTACATATTTTTCGTAAAAAAAAATAAAAAAAAAATCGCAATAAGCGTTTATTGATTGGTTTGCGCAAAAGTTATAGCCCTTACAAAATAGGGGGTATTTTTATGGCATTTTTATTAATATTTTTTTTTACTAGTAATGGCAGCGATCAGCGATTTTTTTCGGTACTGCGACATTATGGCGGACACTTCGGACACTTTTGACACATTTTTGGGACCATTGGCATTTTTATAGCGATCAGTGCTATAAAAATGCATTGGATTACTATAAAAATGCCACTCGCAGTGAAGAGGTTAACACTAGGGGGCAGGGAAGGGGTTAAGTATGTTCCCTGGGTGTGTTCTAACTGTAGGGGGGTGGACTCACTAGGGGAAATGACTGATCTTCTGTTCATACATTGTATGAACAGAAGATCAGCATTTCTCTCCCTGACAGGACCGGGGAGCTGTGTATTTACACACGGTTTTCTTAGTTTCCTCGCTCTGTAACGAGCGATCGCGTGTGTGCCCGGTGCGTGCCTCTGGCGGCACGCACGCGCCTCTGGCAGCACGCACGCGCCCCTAGTGGCCTGCACGAGAGCCGACGTATAGCTACGGGCTCTGGCGCAGGGTAGCCGACCTGCCGCCGTATAACTGCGGCGGCTGGTTCGGCAAGCAGTTAATTAATTTTAGTGTAAATATGACCCCAGATCTCATATTTAAGAGGACCTGTCATGCTTTTTTCTATTACAAGGGATGTTTATATTTTGTTTTTTAAAACAGTGTAGAGATAAATAAACTCAAGTATAATTAATAAGAAAACATTTTTTTTTTTAAACGCCCCATCCCGACGAGCTCACGCATACGTGAGTAGCGCCCACATATTAAAATGGTGTTCAAACCACACAAGTGAGGTATCGCCGCAATTGTTAGAGTGAGAACAATAATTCTAGTCCTAGACCTCCTCTGTAACTCAAAAGATGCAACCTGTAGAATTTTTTAAACGTTGCCTATGGAGATTTTTAAGGGTAAAAGTTTGACGCCATTCCATGAGCGGGCGCAATTTTGAAGCGTGACATGTTGGGTATCAATTTACTCGGCATAACATTATCTTTCACACAATAAAAAAAAATTGGGCTAACTTTACTGTTGATTTTTTTCCAAAAAAAGTGTGCTTGTAAGACTGCTGCGCAAATACGGTGTGACAAAAAGTATTGCAATGACCGCCCTTTTATTCTCTCGGGTGTTAGAAAAAAAACCAATATATAATGTTTGGGGGTTCTAGGTAATTTTAAAACTTGTTTTTAATGTGTAAATACCGAGTCTGAAAAACAGGCTCGGGGCTTAAAGTGTAAGTAAACCCATCTATCATTTTCAGCCAAGGAAGCTGCCATCTTTGCCTATGTTTAATCTTCAACTGCCATGGTGCTGCACATGTGATCAGTTATGACACCAGCCATTGGATGGTTTGACAGTTTGGTTAAGAGCACAATCAATGTGACAGTTAGCAATCCCGGCATGCCGGAAATGTAACTGCTTTTTGAAACTGTTAAATCGATGGGTTTACTTCCGCTTTAAGTGGTAAAATCTGCTTAACACAGGCTTTCATGGCAGCGTGTTTGGGAAATACACAAGGGTGTGCATGACGTCACGGGCTGCAGCCAATCCCCTAGCGGGGGTGTGTGGCGTTCGGAGGAAGAGCCCAGCTCCAATAGCAGGCGAACTTCGTGTCTCTCCCTTCCAGTGTCATCTGCAGACTCTGCTGTGTACATCCCATATGGCGTGCGGTAGAATGACTCCTATGAAGCTCACGTCACACACGCACAGTCCCGCCTCCACCTCCAGCATTGGACCAGTGTTCTGTCTGTCACAGGAGATGGTCCAATGCCGATGGCGGAGGCGGGACTGTGCGTGTGTAACGTGACAGCCGAGTGAGAGATGACGGCTCGGTGAGGGGGCGCTCGTCCCCCTCCTTCTATTCCTCACAGTTGCCCCCAGTTCCTTCCAGAAAGATACTTACCTCATTCTGCACTGTCACCAACTGCCCTGGCAACCAGCACTCTCTCCTGCTTTCAGTGCAGGACTTCTGTACACTACGGTGACATTAAGAATCTTTCAGGCAGTAAAAAGAAGCAACTAAGGGGGGCCTGCCATACAATGCAGAGGAAGCCTGCATGAGCAAGGAAGATAAGTGTTTTACCTTATTCCAATCCCCCTGAACCAAACTGGCATTCAACTATGTGGAGGGAAACCCAGCTAGAATATACTCTCTGAGTTGCTTGCTGTACATTGCTGCACATTGCTGCTTATCTTACAGTATTTTTAATTTTAACAGCATTTACTATTTGGACTAAAAAAAATTGTTTTTCCAGAAAATTTCCTCTTAAAATTGGGGTGGGCGTTATACGCCGATAAATATGGTACTTTTCTATCTCTATTTCAAAAGTCTCCTAAAACCTATAATTTATCAGTATACTCTTCATGCAACATTTACCACATCAAAAGTGCCACCATCATATAAACCGTGCAATAAAATATACAATAAAATATTTTCCATTTTGCTAAAAAATTGTCTCTCCAATGATATATTCACTCAAATATCACACATGTGTTCCACCTTGTCATTACACAACAGATTGTTCCCTCACCCCGTTCATGATTTACTGTATATGTCATAAAGGTTAATTAAAGCCTTCTTCCCATTTAAGAGGTAATGACACCACTATTCTTCTCCGGTCCAGATCGAGGTGTGGTTAGCGCAAAACAAAACAACACATTCCTGTCTATTAAAAGTATATCACATTTATTACATCAAATTAAAACGCACTCACATTATAAAGTGCGCTAACCTGGTGCACTACAATATATCACTCTATAGCGCTCATCACAGTGATCGACACCTTCCTCTCCTATGTGTCTAATTACTTCCTCCTCTGCATGATGACGTCGCCTTCCCAGGTTAATAGTAGGGTTCTGGCTGCACAGAAGAACACATTAGAATTTCATTGTGTTATAGCCTTGTCTTTCGGACAGTTACATGGCAGCCTCATCTTA
Source organism: Rana temporaria (assembly GCF_905171775.1). Classification (NCBI taxonomy): domain Eukaryota; kingdom Metazoa; phylum Chordata; class Amphibia; order Anura; family Ranidae; genus Rana; species Rana temporaria. Next base: position 250,196,816 of record NC_053489.1, read on the forward strand.
TTCTCATTTTCATGTCATCCAGTCCCTGTCCTCATACAACATGTGGGTGTGTTGATGTCGGTGATGTTTGTGTTGCTGTCACATCCTTCCCACATTACTATACATCAAGGAGCTCAGAAGGATCCTCACTGGTACACATCAGTCACACAGCAATCTTGTATGTTGTACATTCAGAGACAATGATCAGCTTTATCCCATCTGTATTACTTACCTCCTTACTGATACTTTATTTATCAAGTAAGTATAATATATTCATGATATACAAACTGCAGACTTACATTATTAATATGAAATTATATATGTAAATAGATGTAAAGAAATATGTTTGATTGAATGCTGGTTATTCTGTTTCAGGTTCTGTTCATAGTAATACTATAAAATCAACAGACCAGCTTCTTTATGGAGAAATTGAAGAAACAATAAAATTATCCTGTAACTACTCCACTAGAGACACAGCTCCCTATCTTTTCTGGTATCGTCAATATCCTCATCAGATACAGTATATTCTTGTTCAGGGGGCAAAGGGATACTTTAACTTCAAGAATAATAACACAGAATTGGAGCCTGGAAAGTTCCAATCAGAGACCAGTGACAATTATACGACATTAACAATCCATCGCCTGTCAGTGTCAGATTCAGCCGTGTACCTGTGTGCTCTGGGAGATAGTGCACAGTGCTACATATACACCCTGCTGCAATGTTTAAAACTCCTTGTGATTTATCTTTCCTGACCAGCAGGTGGTGCTGGTTTAAATACACTGTACAGGTTCTCAGCTACCAGTGGTAGATGTTCTGGGGCTACATCTGGTGGGCTCAGAAGTACTTCTGCTTCTTACAGTCACTTCAATATTACAAATAATATACCATAATTTAACAGATATCAGCAAATGATATTAGTGTTGTTTGCAACATATTTACACATCATTACAAGGTAATGGAAATAATTCTATGTCAAGTGTTACTTGAGGATAGGTGACCCATACCAGGGAGTACATGATAAAAATTGGCTTTGATAAAGATTCAACCCTTAAGAACTCTGCAAATGTAAGATGCTTTGATGAATATAAAGATTTTATTAATAAAACAGTTATATGGAATAAAAAAAAATATTATGACATTTACTGCATTCGCTGAACTTTTTTTATTAGTTTAAAGTTACCTAGCATGTGTGAACTATGCAAATGTAAGAAGCTTTGATGAATATAACGTTTAATGAACAGTTACGGTATCTCACAAAAGTGAGTACACCCCTCACAATTTTATAAATATTTTATTATATCTTTTCATGTGACAACACTGAAGAAATGACACTTTGCTACAATGTAAAGTAGTGAGTGTACAGCTTGTATAACAGTGTACATTTTCTGTCCCCTCAAAATAGCTCAATACACAGCCATTAATGTCTAAACCTCTGAAAACAAAAGTGAGTACACCCCTAAGTGAAAATGTCTGAATTGGGCCCAATTAGCCATTTTCCCTCCCGGTGTCATGTGACTCGTTAGTGTTACAAGGTCTCAGGTGTGAATGGGGAGCAGGTGTATTAAATTTGGTGTTATCGCTCTCACTCTCGCATACTGGTCACTGGAAGTTCAACATGGCACCTCATGGCAAAAAAATCTCTGAGGATCTGAAAAAAAGAATCGTTGCTCTACATAAAGATGGCCTAGGCTATAAGAAGATTGCCAAGACCCTGAAACTGAGCTGCAGCACAGTGGCCAAGACCATACAGCTGTTTAACAGGACAGGTTCCCCTCAGAACAGGCCTCACCATGGTCGACCAAAAAAGTTGAGTGCACGTGCTCAGCTACATATCCAGAGGTTGTCTTTGGGAAATAGACGTATGAGTGCTGCCAGTATTGCTGCAGAGGTTGAAGGGGTGGGGGGTCAGCCTGTCAGTGCTCAGACCATATGCCGCACACTGCATCAAATTGGTCTGCATGGGCTGTCGTCCCAAAAGGAAGCCTCTTCTTAAGATGATCCACAAGAAAGCCTTGCAAACAGTTTGCTGAGGACAAGCAGACTAAAGACATGGATTACTGGAACCATGTCCTGTGGTCTGATGAGACCAAGATAAACTTATAAATTTGGTTCAGATGGTGTCAAGCGTGTGTGGCGGTGAGGAGTACAAAGCCAAGTGTGTCTTACCTACAGTTAAGCATGGTGGTGGGAGTGTCATAGTCTGGGACTGCATGAGTGCTGCCGGCACTGGGGAGCTACAGTTCATTGAGGGAACCATGAATGCCAAAATGTACTGTGACATACTGAAGCAGAGCACGATCACTTACCTTTGGAAAAAGGGCCGCAGGGCAGTATTCCAACATGATAATGATCCCAAACACACGTCCAAGACGACCACTGCCTTGCTGAAGAAGCTGAGGGTAAATGTGATGGACTGGTCAAGCATGTCTCCAGATCTAAACCCAAACAGAAGGTGGAGGAGTGCAAGGCAGGGCCAGATTAAGAACATCATGGGCCTGGTGCTGAGGATTTTGGTGGGCATTTTATAAATAATAAATAAATATACAAACAATTTTTTGTTATAACAAATTAAATTAAAGATAGAGAGGGAGGATGAGAAAGTGAGAGAGAGGATTAGAGAGGGTGAGGGGTAAGGGAGGGAGAATGAGAGAGAAAGGGGGGATGAGAGAGAGGATGCGCATGAGCATGCATGAGAATAACATCAACGCAGCCCAGCCAAGGCAAGTAACTGAAGGCACAGAGCCCAGACGGAAGACCGGGTGAAGATGGAAGCGCCCGGGACCCGCCGGACTGATCACAGCGCAGCACTGGAGGGCTCAGTCTGAAAATTTAAGTGTAGCCTTATGCGCTAATATGCTGTGCATATTTGTACCCTATGGCATAACCTACCTCAGGGCCTCTAAAAAGTAGTAATATTAGCAAAGTTTACTACCGCTTTATTATCACAGGATCCCAGGAGCCTCTCATGGCGCCCCCTACTGACCTGGTGGCCCTTGGGCAGTGCCTAAGTGCATAGATGCCAACATTTCACAAATATTTTTAAGGGACACTTTTTTTACAAGTGCTATATTTAGAGTAGCTGAGATCCCCTATGTTCCTCTGTACATCACAGTAGAAATCACAAAATTAAATAAGTACTAATAATGAGGCAGAACAAATATGAGGACTGAGAAGATTTCCTTTAGTTAAACTAACAAAAGTGTGCCCATTCTAGAGCTGGTAACATTAAGGATATTCAGTATAATTTTAAAGAACTGTTTTTGTGGGTAAGAGGCGTAGGAGAGTATGGACGGTATATAAGTGAGAAGTATGTGCAGGTGATGGAGAGGAATGTGGAGGGTACCCTATGTGTGGAGGGTATGAAAGTGTGCAGTATGTACAGGAGAGGAGTGTGGAGAGTATGATAGTGGGCTGTATGTACAGGAGAGGAGTTTGGGGGATATGATGGGAGGCGGTATGTACAGGAGAGCAATGTGGAGAGAAAGATAGTTGGCAGTATGTAGAATGTGAAGGGTAAGGTTGGGTTACAGTATGTACAAGAGAGGAGTGTGGAGGGTAAGGTTGGGTTACAGTATGTATAGGAGAAGAGTGTGCAGGGTATGACAGTGGGCGGTATGTACAGCCGAGGAGTGTGGAGGGTATCACAGTGGGTGGTATGTACAGGAGAGGAGTGTGGAGGGTATGACAGTGTTAAATTTTTTTTTTTATAAAATGGGTATGAGAGGGTCACAGTATTTGCACTGATGGTAATAATTTTAACACAATAAGAGTTTACCGAAACTTTTTTTATGTCATATAGGAGTTAGGAGATTCACCTTTTTTTTCCTCCTTCTTCTTCTTGGGGGTGGGTGTTTTGGGAGGGGGGGTGGGGGGTGGGGGAGTAATCCCATTCTTAATTGTTATGCTATAGTATAGAGTATATGCTATAGGATATATCCATTCTTGTTTTTGTGTATTTTTGAATGTCTTGTGTTTTGTGTTTTTTTGAATTTGTATATTTGGTTTTGCAAAAGTATGTAAGGTTTTATATTTGTAAAAAATGTAATAAAAATAATTCAACACAAAAGGTATAATAAAATATTTACAAAAATGTGAGGGGTGTACAATGTAAGATACGGTAGATTTTGTTAGGGGTATCAGAGTAAGGGGGCTGAATACAAATGCAAAAAAAAGTTTGAAAACCATTTATCATTTTCCTTCCACTTTACAATTATGTGCCACTTTGTGTTGGTCTATTATATAAAATCCCAATAAAATAAATGTACCTTTTTGGTTGTAACATGACACAATGTGGAAAATTTCAAGGGGTATGAATACTTTTCCAAGGCACTGTATAACAGCACTACAGCCCTGGCCAAAAGTTTTGAGAATGACACACATATTAATTTTCACAAAGTCTGCTGCTTAAATGTTTTTAGATCTTTTTGTCAGATGTTACTATGGTATACTGAAATATAATTACAGGCATAACCATCAAATGCTTTTTTTCACAATTACATTTAAGCTGTGTACACACGATCGAGTTGTCTGATGAAAACAGACCGATGGACCATTTTCATTGGACAAACCGATCGTGTGTGGGCCCCATCGGTTTGTTTTCCACCGGTGAATACAAATAGAACATGTTTTAAAATTTTCCTATGGATAAAAAAACGATAGAAAAAAACGATCGTCTGTGTGGAAGTCCATCGGTCAAAAATCCACGTATGCTCAGAATCAAGTCGACGCATGCTCGGAAGCATTGAACTTCATTTTTCTCAGCACGTCGTAGTGTTTTAAGTCACCGCGTTTGGACACGGTCAGATTTTTGACCAATGGTGTGTAGGCAAGACTGGTGAAAGTCAGCTTCTTCAGATAACCGTCGAAAAAATTAATGGGATCCATCAGATATCCGATCGTGGGCTTAAGTTTATGCAAAGAGTCAATATTTGCAGTGTTGACCCTTCTTTTTCAAGACCTCTGCAATTCGCCCTGGCATGCTGTCAATCAACTTCTTGGCCACATCCTGACTGATGGCAGCTCATTCTTGCATAATTAATGCTTGGAGTTTTTTGTTGACCACAAGTTCTCAATGGGATTAAAGTCTGGGGAGTTTCCTGGCCATGAACCCAAAATGTTTATGTTTTGTTCCCCAAGCCACTTAAAGGGGTTGTAAAGGTACATTTTTCCCCCTAAATAGCTTCCTTTACCTTAGTGCAGTCCTCCTTCACTTACCTCATCCTTCGATTTTGCTTTTAAATGTCCTTATTTCTTCTGAGAAATGCTCACTTCTTGTTCTTCTGTCTGTAACTACACACAGTAATGCAAGGCTTTCTTCCTGGTGTGGAGAAAGCCTCTTGAGGGGGGGAAGGGGCGAGCAGGAGTGTCAGGACATCCACTAACACACAGCTCCTTTCTCTATCTTCAAAGTAGAGAGTGTCCCGACTTGCCTGCTTGCCCCCTCCCCCCTCAAGAGGCTTTCTCCACACCAGGGAGAAAGCCTCACATTACTATGTGTAGTTACAGACAGAAGAACAGGACGTGAGGATTTCCCAGAAGAAATAAGGACATTTAAAAGCAAAATGGAAGGATGAGGTAAGTGAAGGAGGACTGCACTAAGGTAAAGGAAGCTATTTAGGGATTTTTTTTTTTACCTTTACAACCCCTTTAATTATCACTATTGCCTATGGCAAGGTGCTCCATCATACTGGAAAAGGCATTGTTTTTCACCAAACTGTTCTTGGATGGTTGGGATAAGTTGCTCTCGGAGGATGTTTTTGTACCATTCATGGCTGTGTTCTTAGGCAAAATCGTGAGTGAGCTCACTCCCTTGGCTGAGAAACAACCCCACACATAAATAGTCTCAGAATGGTTTACTGTTGGCATGACACAGGACTGATGGTAGCACTCACCTATTCTTTTCCGGACAACGTTTTTTCAGGATGCCCCAAACAATTGGAAAGGGGATTTATCAGAAAAATGACTTTACCACAGTCCTCAGCAGTCCAATCCCTGTACCTTTGCAGAATATCAGTCTGTTCCTGATATCAGTTTTTCCTGGAGAGAAGTGGCTTCTTCGCTGCCCTTCTTGACAACACGCCATCCTCCAAAAGTCTTTGGCCCCATACACACGAGAGGATTTATCCGCAGATACGGTCCAGCGGACCGTATCCGCGGATAAATCCTCTCGAGGATTTCAGAAGATTTCTATGCGATGGCGTGTACACACCATCGCATTGAAATCCGCGCTGAAATCCTCTGGCGATGACGTGTCGCGCCGTCGCCGCTATTATGACGCGGCGACGGGCGCGACGCTGTCATATAAGGAATTCCACGCATGCGTCAAATCATTACGACGCGTGCGGGGAATCCCTTTGGACAGATGGATCCGGTAAGTCTGTACAGACGAGCGGATCCATCCGTTGGAATGGATTCCAGCAGATGGATTTGTTGTGCATGTCAGCAAATATCCGATCTGCTGGAATCCATCCCAGAGGAGATTTCTCCGCGGAAACAGATCCGCTGGCGTGTACACACCATAGGATCTATCCGCAGAAACCCATTTGCTGGGATTTATCTGCGGATAGATTCTATCGTGTGTATGGGGCCTTTGTCTCACTGTGTGTGCAGATGCACTCACACCTGCCTGCTGCCATTTCTGAGCAAGTTCTGCACTTGTGGTGCCTTAATCCCACAGCTGATTCAACTGTAGAAGATGGTCCTGGTGCCTGCTGAACTTTTTGGGCACCCTGAAGCCTTCTTCACAACAACCTTGATGATCCGATAAACAGTTGATTTAGGTGAAATCTTAGTAACAACAATATCCTTGCCTGTGAATCCCTTTTTGTGCAAAACAATGATGACTGCACATGTTTCCTTGCAGGTAACCATGGTTAATAAAGGAAGAACAATGATTTCAAGCACCACCCTCCTTTTAAAGCTGCCAGTCTGATATTCTAGCTCAATCAGCATTACAGAATGATTTCCAGCCTTTTCCTCGTCAACAGTGACACCTGTGTTAACCAGAGAACCACTGACATGATGTAAGCTGGTCCTTTTGTGGCAGGGCTGAAATGCAGTGGAAATACATCTGATCACTCTTTATAACATTCTGGAGTATATTTAAATTGCCATCATAAAAATTAAGCCAGCAGATTTTGTGAAAATTAATATTTGTGTCATTCTCATACCTTTTGGTCAAGGTTGTAGTAGCTGCTACTGTAAAGAAAAAAAAACTGCCCAACTCAGACACAGAATAGAGAGATAAAAAGTAACTTTGTTACTTTTGTATCTACTCTGTTTTATTCATCTGATGATCAAATCAAATACAAATTTCCTGTGTTTAACCCCTTAACAATCCTTAGTTTAACACAATCAGCTCTAATTAACTCCTTTTCCTTCTCCCTCCAACTATTATTTTCCTGCTGTTTTTTTTTTTATTTCTATTTTATTAACCATTAAAATGTACAGTAAAACCTTGGTTTGAGAGTAACTTGGTTTGAGAGCAGGGGCGGACTGACCATTGAGGCACTTGGGCACTGCCCGAGGGCCCCATGCCATTAGGGGGCCCCATCAGGGTTGACAGGCTCAGTAAAACCAGGGACAGTATGTAAAAATCTGTGTTTTTTTTACATCTGTCCCTGATATGTCCAAAACCGACATGCTTTTGATGTGAAAATCACGAGATTTTAGCTGCTCCGCCTCTGTACTGCCTCCTGGCTTGGTGGCCATCTGTAAGCCCAGGGGCTCCATAATCTTCTATTGCCCGGGGGCCCCATGAGTTGTCAGTCCGCCCCTGTTTGAGAGCGTTTTGCAAGACAAGCAAAATGTTTTAATACATTTTGCCTTGATATACAAGCGATGTCTTGATATAAGAGCAGTGTCATGTCACTACTGAGTATAAAAAAGAAGAGAGGAGCCTCTAAGTGTAGCAATATGGTTACATTTAATGAAGGTACAACATTTAGCAACTTATTGCTACACTTAGAGGTGCCTCTCTTCTCTTTTATACCCTGTAAAAAAATGCTTTGATGTACAAGTGCTTTGGATTACAATCATGTTTCTGAAATGAATTATGCTCGCAAACCAAGGTTTAGGCCCCATTAACACCTGAGCATAGCGTTTTCACGCAGAAAGTTGCGCAAATTTACAGCGATTTTGCTGCGATTTTTGCAGTGTTTTTTACCACGTTTTTTTACCGCGTTCTTGCCGAGATTTTGTACAGGTCAAAAGGTCACCAATGTAAAAAGCAGAAAAACGCCCAAATCTGCCTAAAAAAAGTCCCAGAACTTGTTTGAGCTTCAGGCGTTTTGGAGCTTCAGGCATTTTGGAGTGGAGATGTGAACCATCTCCATAGAGAATAATAGATTTTTTCCCCTCCAGCGTCAGGCTTCAAGCTACAAAACGCTCTGTAAATGTTTTTTTATTTATTTACTAATTTGTTTGTTTTGTTTGTTCATATTTCACACTTTAAAAAGTGCCACAATAACACACTTTATTTAATTTGTAAGTAACTTCTCAACAAATATAATACCTTTAGTGTCATTTTAAATAGGACAGGAGTGACGGTGATATAATTTCTGCTCAGCTTGTAACACATTCTGGCTCCTGGTGATTTGTAAAGCAATGACAGCTTCCTTATATATTGCAGGCTTGACTTTCCGTCATGCTTATGAATTTATATGTGTTTTAATATTAAATAAATGTTGGTAAATGATGAGGTATCTTCCTGGTCTGTGTCTTCACATGGATTTTATGCAATTATATAGAGACTTTAATGGTCAGCTCTGGGTATCTGATGGTTAAGGTGAGGAGAAGATCTGCTGATGGTACAGGAAAGGAGCAAGGGCAGTAAAAACATCAGGAGAGTGTAGATATAATATCCAAGGTGCACTTAGACCTTCTTATTAAGAGGTCAGTGCAGTCTGGTGAGTAAGCATTTTAAAGAGGAAGAGGAACAATACCACTGGAGTATTTGTTTTTTTATCTGGAGAAAAATCTGGCACTGAATTGCTTTCACTTTTTATGGACTTGTTTTCCCCTGGATGTAAATGAACTTTATAGTGTTTTTTGGCACAGAGTGGCATTACTTGCATCTTCAAAATGTATTTGCACTAATAACAAAGGTTTTTGTATGCAGGGCCCTCTGATCCCTCCTGTATTGAATTGTATTGTAACTGTACTGTCTGCCCTCAACTAATCTCGGCTATGGATTTTGGAGACTGTCCGATACAATTGGATTTTTCTACATCCCCTGTTTGATATTTCTATATGCCTTTGTGGAATGCTCTGCAGATACCCTGGTTGGCTATACCCACTATGGTGCTATAGATATATGAAATATATCTTTACATTGTTAAATCTCTTCTGCTCGTCCTGAGGAAGCCCAACAGCGAAACTCGTAGACGATGTACAGAGGATATTATCCATATATACTATTCAATCTATATGGTTTTATTATCTCTATTGTTCCTTGTTAAATTTCTATTTTTGTAATAAATTTGTATTTTTTATATACTTCCATCTTGCCTCCAAAATCCGACAATCAATTGCTACTTTTTTGAGTAATTGTTCCTTTTTTTTGTTTATTACTAACGGATGTGGCATATGTGAGTGCTTTCCCCGTCCCTGTTTCCCCCTTTTTGTTTTTTGATTCATATCTAGTGGAAAAACAATAACCAAATCCTAAAAAATCATAAGAACAAGAGCCTCAATTCATGAAGTGAATAGATAAAATTTCATAATTCATGTGCAATGTCCAACGTAATAAAAAGTGTACAATCCCACATCCAAGTTTGTGCTATAATTTTCCACAGCGCAGAATTATTTTCGTTTTTAATACTTATAATTTAGCTTTGTCAGTTTATGTATTTATTAATATAATGATGTAATTTATGCCTTTTTCAGCTTTGTCTTTCTGACAGTTTTTTGTCAGTTTGATCTTATGTGGGTGTGATGATGTCGGTGATGTTTGTGTTGCTGTCACATCCTTCCCACATTACTATACATCAAGGAGCTCAGAAGGATCCTCACTGGTACACATCAGTCACACAGCAATCTTGTATGTTGTACATTCAGAGACAATGATCAGCTTTATCCCATCTGTATTACTTACCTCCTTGCTGATACTTTATTTATCAAGTAAGTATAATGCGCTCATATTTTTCCTTTATTTTAGTGTTACAATTTGTAAAGAAGTAAACTATGATGTTAAACCAAAATATTATTTTTTTCCATTTCAGGTTATGTCCGGGGAAATACTATAAACTCAACAGATCAGCATCTTTATAGTGAAATTGGGGAAAAGATAACACTCTCCTGTACATATTTCTCCAGTAGCAGTGGTCCATACCTGTTCTGGTATCGTCAGTATCCTCATCAGATGGAGTATATTCTTCTCCGTGGAGCTAAAACTCAAGCTAACTATCAGCTTAATAACATAGAACTGGAGCCTGGAAAGTTCCAATCAGAGACCAACAATTCTCATACAACATTAACCATCCATCGCCTGTCAGTGTCAGATTCAGCCGTGTACCTGTGTGCTCTGAGTGATGGTGCACAGTGCTACAGAAGAGTTCAGGTTCAATATTAAAACCCTCTGTGCACCAGAACTCTGTTACCAACAGGTGGCGCTGCTGTTTCATGTTTCTGTGTGGTTATGCAGTACTTTGTATAGTAGTAAATGTAAAGTCTAATTGTGCATTGTGGGGATGCATCAGAACTGCCAGTGTTGAACATCTTAGGAGTGGACTCATTCATACAGCATCTATGGCACCTGTGGCAAGAAGCCAGCGTATTTCTCTGAGTGGGTTCAGAGTTGAGAAGCCAGCGTATTTCTCTGGGTGGATTCAGAGTTGATGCTGCTCAGCCTGTACAAAGCAATGACAATGGCCAAAGCTGGAGTGTTTACGAAGGGACAGATGATTGTTCCTGGATGCAAGTTGTTTTTGGTAATGTTAATAGACTGGGCAATTATTCAAATGATCATAAAAGAGATGTGTTATTAAAAAAATATTAATAAAACATTAACAGCGCTAAAAACAGCCTATCTAATGGCTTATGAGTCCAATACTCATATACTGCAATGATTAGTTGAGGAAAAGGTTATAAAGTTATGTATGCATAAAGATATTATGTAGCAAGTGTCCACACTCTTTGTGAATCAATTAATGATAGTCCTTGCACTTCCTCTAATATGCTGTTCTTTGTGTGGAGTGATTTCACAGTATAGCTGTTTGTTCATTCAAATGCTGATTTGAAGCTGTCTGTGATTTCCCCTTAAGGTATTGTACTCACCAAAAAGTAGTACTTTAAAAGCATTGGATACATCCACTGGTGGTAATCACTCATCGGTTCTCCTCCTCTGGTGTATAGTGATGATCCATAAGCTCTTCAATCAGTGTAGCTTGGCAATCATGCAGGGAAGCAAGAGAGACTTTGCATAGTGTAAAATCCTTTTTATTTGTAATCATAAAACCCCTGCTACCCGCTCATGCTTACACAAGATTAAAGATAAAAAGCGCTTGTCATAAAGGCTGCTGCCTCTGCTCACTCAGGAATATGGCTCCAAATATCTTAGGCTCAAATTTCCCCTCGTAAGTCCCGGGTAGAAGCTCGGCTGCCTTGCAAGCTGTATCGTGTAGTCACGCCCTGACGCGTTTCGTGATAGGTCCACGTCTTCAGAGGGCGTGGCTACACGTCTTAGACTGTTTAATTTATAGTGGGAGCTCTGTACTTGGTACCTCCCCTTCGTGGACCCTATTGGTCAGCCTTTGACAGGGCTGTAGAGTAACTCCCCATCAGCTGTGCGCCGTGTATTGCGAGTTCGTTGTCAGTGACGTCTACCGCTCACCTCTGATTGGTGCGCGGCGGTCACATGGTCCGTGGGATCGGGATACAGAGTTCCCACCCCTCTGCTTTACTGATTGGTCACACGTGAATAGCCTTGGAGGGGACACTCCCACCTTGCTAGCCGTGCGTTCCAATCTCTGTAACCAGCCCTCGTTTTAGCCATCGCTTGTTTAAGCTGATGTATGTAAACGGCTGATGAGTACTCGCACTCTGGTCATTCCTATGCGATTTATGGAGGCATGTATCCTTCCTTATTAACCCCTCTGGTACACTTAATGCTTTCGCATTTTCGTTGATCCTAGTGGGGAAAAGAGAAAGGAAGGGGATCATTTAAAAAATTATTTATAATTCATATTTGTTTGAACTAATTATTTGAAAGGATTTTTATAAAAAAACTTTCTTTTAAAACTCATATTATTATGATAAATAAAATTTTGTAACAATTTTATGCAAAACTGTACGATTAATATATGCTTATCTTGGTGACAAATATGTATATATACGGCTGTCACCTTATTACTGTGTGAGCAGACACTTCTGACAGCCAAAACACATATTGAAACCACTATGCATATCAAATAATAATATGTTTAGGGAAAAAGGGATGTACAGCAACATCCATCATTAATGTAGCAAAAAATACAATCTATAATGTTTATCCACAACAATTGTACATAGCTGATTATACACAAACAATGATGGAACTAATGATAAAGTTATTAACACTATAATCATTATAATTATCTGATAACTGGATCTAAATCTTTCCAGTGCTGTTCTGTGAATAAATACATATAGACCAGCTAGACTGTAATTAATATTGCATTCCAAATATTCACTAGTATTATTATATTGCATTGTTAACAAGGTTTGGATTAAAAATATTAAAACGTTAAAAACATTAAAATGTTAGATGGATAACTTGAAATTTTAAAACTGTAGGGCAAAGATTGGCTAGATCTTATTCTAATTTCTGTCTTTCTAGTGATTGCTGATAAAACAGTTGAGGTCCACATCTATATTTAGGCCATTTGGACTAAGAGTATTGGTCATGTACAGCCATTGCGTTTCGCGTTTTGAAATTTCTCGGACCATGTTGGCACCCCGCCAGTTGGGGCCAACATGGTCTATCCCCCAAAATTTCAGCCCTATGGGGTTCTTATCATGTTTCTTCAAAAAATGTAGCGAAACACTGTGATCTTCATATCCAATGGTGATGTTGTATATGTGTTCAGACACCCTTTTGGATAATTTTCTTTTTGTTCGTCCTATGTACATTAAGCCACAAGGGCATTCTAAAGCGTAGACCACATGTGTCGTGGCACACGTAATTGACTCTTTAATTTTGAAGGTTTTGCCGTTGGCTGTGGATGTGAAGCTATTTATGCCCCTCAAGTGGGTGGATACCTGGCGACAAGATTTGCACTTTCTGCAGGCTGTGAACCCCGGTTGGTTCCAAAACATATGTAGTTTTTTTGGGGGGTCTAAAACTTTATGTACTATCTGGTCCCCAAAACTTGCTGTTTTTCTATAGATGAACACAGGAGATTCTGGTAACATTGGTTTTAAAGTTTTGTCCATAGCTAGTATGTTCCAATGCTTTTTAAAAATCGTTTCCACTTCACGGTACTGGTCATGATAGTTAGATATAAAGCCCCATTCATGTGTAGATTGCCGTGGGCGTTCCTTAGGTTGTAGGAGGGCTACCTGTGAGCTTTCTCCCACCTGGAGTCTTATCTTATCTAGTGCTTCTTCTTTATATCCTTTTTCCACAAAACGCTGTTGAATCAGTGAAGATTGTGTTTTATAGTCATCATCTTCCGTGCAATTTCGCCTGATTCGCATAAACTGGCCTTTAGGTATATTTCGAAGCCAGCGTGGATGGTGTCCACTCTGAATTGGGATGAAGCTGTTTCTATCTGTTGCTTTAAAATAAGCTTTAGTTGTCAGATGATCTGCTCCTTTAATGACCGTAACGTCTAGGTAATGTATTTCCTGTTTGTTCCAAGAGAATTCCAATTTAATGCTATTCTTATTACCATTAAGCCATTCTGAGTATGCAATGAGTGATTCCTCCGATCCTTGCCATATGATAAATAGATCGTCGATATATCTCTGGTAGAAGATCAACTCTTGCTTCCTATTATTATATACCCATCTGTCTTCCCATTCACTCATAAATAGGTTGGCTAGGCTGGGTGCAAACTTTGCACCCATAGCCACACCTATTTTCTGAGTGTAGAACTGCCCCCCATACCAAAAATAATTATGGGTAAGGCAGTAATCTAGTGCCATTTTCAAGAATTTCTTTTGAACAAACGGTAAATCTTCTCTTTTACTCATGGCCCAATTGAGGGCTAGGAGGGCATCATCATGTTGGATGTTGGTATAAAGGGCAGCCACATCCGCTGTTACTAGGAACACTTCTGCTTCTTTAGGAAATCTCACTTCTTTTATCTTCTGTATAAAATTGGTGGTATCCTTTAAGAAAGCCTTAGTGGTGATAACACTGCCTTGCATGAAGTGATCTAGATATTGTCCAATTCTAGCTGTGACGGACTCTATACCATTTACAATAGGTCTCGCTGGTGGTAGAGTTGGGTGTTTGTGTATTTTGGGGACAGTGTAAATCGTCGGAATCCTATTGGAACTTGGGCATAAGTATAACTTTTCTTTCTTTGTTATCACCTTCATGTAATATCCGTAATCGATTAGATTACGCAGGTCAACTCTGTATTGTTTCGTTGGGTCCTTCTTTAGAAGTTGGTACGTATTTTGATCCTCCAACATTTCTTTTAATTGTGTGTGATAATACGTTTTGTCCATCACGACCACTCCTCCCCCTTTGTCAGCTGGTCGGACAATGATGTCCTTGCGTTGTTCGAGAGCTTTAATGCCTTCCTCGATGTGTCTAGGATTTAGACTTTTCTTAGCTGGTAAAATTTCAAGATCTTTTACAACTAACTGTTTAAAAACTTCTACTTGATGGTTATTCGTTTGTTGTGGGTTGAATAGTGACTTATTTTTAAGACCACTATCTATCCCAACCATCTCAGAGTACTTGTTGCTTTTCACACCAAAACTATTTGATAGGAAATATCTTTTGATATTTATTTTCCTAATGTATTTCTGTATGTCAATGTATACATTGAACTTGTTTATTGATTTTGTGGTGGTACATTTTAACCCCGCATTTAATATATTAGATTCCTTCTGTGTCAAGGTAGCTGTTGATAAGTTATAGATTCCACTTAATCGCCCTGTCTTGGCCTTTTTTTGTTGGATACGTTGCCCTGCTCGACATCCTCTCCTGTTACTGTTCTGTTGTTTCTGGCCGGGCTGTGATGGTTCTCCCGTTGTGGTGGGTTCCACCATTCTCTCATGAGGTTGGGGTTGTGGGATGGTTGGCCTCGTCCTCTCCATGGTCGATTGCCCCTCCCTCGTCCTCGAGAGTTGCCCCTCATACCCCTCCCTAAAAAAGGGACTGGTCTGGGTGATGGCGCATAATAGATATTTTCCCTAGTATCCTGAAGAGGATCATATCTATTATGTGTGCTAATTTCATGGTGGTCATCATATCCTTGATTAGATGTACTGTGTCCATATTGTGGGGGTCCATATCCTCCCCTTGTATATCCTTTGTTAGATCCCCTTATAGCCTGTTGATTGCCTCTGCCTCTTTGATTATTGGAAGCAGGTGCAGTTCTTACTTCTCTCTGGGAGGTCGGTGGCCCTCTATTGGTATTGGGAGCGGTGTTCTGGATCGCAGGTGTAGTGATTGCCTGTTGATTCTGTGCACCTGTTTCGTCTCCCATTTGCCACAAATACACTGTGCCTTTCTTGAAGTCATTGACATCCCTTCTATATTTCTTTGCTTTTTTCTTCTGGGTGTCTTTGTCTGTTTTTTCCAATTTCTTTTTAATCTCAGCATCAAAATTGGTTAACAGTTGTGTGCCCTTAATTGGGTCAAGTTTGGTTTGTAGTTCGGCAATACTTTTCTCTAGCAGAGCCATCTTTTTCTTCTTGCGTTTCAACACAAGTTGCTGCAGTTTGAGGCCAACTGCATTGAAGAAGTCCAGCCATTCAGTGGTTGATTCTGGGTCATCTAGACCATCTTGTGGGGCTACCTCCCACCTTAAACTGCGCATAATAATTTTCTCCTTTGAGTAGTGTTCAAATGTGGTTATGTCCCACCATGTACGCACTTGTTTTTCCAATGCGTTTGCTAATGCGTTTAGAATCGCATTATGATCGTCATTCGTTTCCCATTCCCCATCATTAGAAAACACTGACTCTAAGTTCAACTCGCGTTTACTTAAATAGTTAATTGAATCCATGCTCGCTATAGGTAAATATGGAAGTATTGTTAAAAGTTTATCAGAAAAAAACCTGTGGATAATTCTGATCCCAGCGCTCAAATGGAAAAAAGGGTTAAACTGTATAATTGTTTTATGCAGTGGAAAAGCAGCTATTATAATAAAATGTTAACATAAAAGAGATGTGTTATTAAAAAAATATTAATAAAACATTAACAGCGCTAAAAACAGCCTATCTAATGGCTTATGAGTCCAATACTCATATACTGCAATGATTAGTTGAGGAAAAGGTTATAAAGTTATGTATGCATAAAGATATTATGTAGCAAGTGTCCACACTCTTTGTGAATCAATTAATGATAGTCCTTGCACTTCCTCTAATATGCTGTTCTTTGTGTGGAGTGATTTCACAGTATAGCTTCTTTCCTAAAGAAGCAGAAGTGTTCCTAGTAACAGCGGATGTGGCTGCCCTTTATACCAACATCCAACATGATGATGCCCTCCTAGCCCTCAATTGGGCCATGAGTAAAAGAGAAGATTTACCGTTTGTTCAAAAGAAATTCTTGAAAATGGCACTAGATTACTGCCTTACCCATAATTATTTTTGGTATGGGGGGCAGTTCTACACTCAGAAAATAGGTGTGGCTATGGGTGCAAAGTTTGCACCCAGCCTAGCCAACCTATTTATGAGTGAATGGGAAGACAGATGGGTATATAATAATAGGAAGCAAGAGTTGATCTTCTACCAGAGATATATCGACGATCTATTTATCATATGGCAAGGATCGGAGGAATCACTCATTGCATACTCAGAATGGCTTAATGGTAATAAGAATAGCATTAAATTGGAATTCTCTTGGAACAAACAGGAAATACATTACCTAGACGTTACGGTCATTAAAGGAGCAGATCATCTGACAACTAAAGCTTATTTTAAAGCAACAGATAGAAACAGCTTCATCCCAATTCAGAGTGGACACCATCCACGCTGGCTTCGAAATATACCTAAAGGCCAGTTTATGCGAATCAGGCGAAATTGCACGGAAGATGATGACTATAAAACACAATCTTCACTGATTCAACAGCGTTTTGTGGAAAAAGGATATAAAGAAGAAGCACTAGATAAGATAAGACTCCAGGTGGGAGAAAGCTCACAGGTAGCCCTCCTACAACCTAAGGAACGCCCACGGCAATCTACACATGAATGGGGCTTTATATCTAACTATCATGACCAGTACCGTGAAGTGGAAACGATTTTTAAAAAGCATTGGAACATACTAGCTATGGACAAAACTTTAAAACCAATGTTACCAGAATCTCCTGTGTTCATCTATAGAAAAACAGCAAGTTTTGGGGACCAGATAGTACATAAAGTTTTAGACCCCCCAAAAAAACTACATATGTTTTGGAACCAACCGGGGTTCACAGCCTGCAGAAAGTGCAAATCTTGTCGCCAGGTATCCACCCACTTGAGGGGCATAAATAGCTTCACATCCACAGCCAACGGCAAAACCTTCAAAATTAAAGAGTCAATTACGTGTGCCACGACACATGTGGTCTACGCTTTAGAATGCCCTTGTGGCTTAATGTACATAGGACGAACAAAAAGAAAATTATCCAAAAGGGTGTCTGAACACATATACAACATCACCATTGGATATGAAGATCACAGTGTTTCGCTACATTTTTTGAAGAAACATGATAAGAACCCCATAGGGCTGAAATTTTGGGGGATAGACCATGTTGGCCCCAACTGGCGGGGTGCCAACATGGTCCGAGAAATTTCAAAACGCGAAACGCAATGGCTGTACATGACCAATACTCTTAGTCCAAATGGCCTAAATATAGATGTGGACCTCAACTGTTTTATCAGCAATCACTAGAAAGACAGAAATTAGAATAAGATCTAGCCAATCTTTGCCCTACAGTTTTAAAATTTCAAGTTATCCATCTAACATTTTAATGTTTTTAACGTTTTAATATTTTTAATCCAAACCTTGTTAACAATGCAATATAATAATACTAGTGAATATTTGGAATGCAATATTAATTACAGTCTAGCTGGTCTATATGTATTTATTCACAGAACAGCACTGGAAAGATTTAGATCCAGTTATCAGATAATTATAATGATTATAGTGTTAATAACTTTATCATTAGTTCCATCATTGTTTGTGTATAATCAGCTATGTACAATTGTTGTGGATAAACATTATAGATTGTATTTTTTGCTACATTAATGATGGATGTTGCTGTACATCCCTTTTTCCCTAAACATATTATTATTTGATATGCATAGTGGTTTCAATATGTGTTTTGGCTGTCAGAAGTGTCTGCTCACACAGTAATAAGGTGACAGCCGTATATATACATATTTGTCACCAAGATAAGCATATATTAATCGTACAGTTTTGCATAAAATTGTTACAAAATTTTATTTATCATAATAATATGAGTTTTAAAAGAAAGTTTTTTTATAAAAATCCTTTCAAATAATTAGTTCAAACAAATATGAATTATAAATAATTTTTTAAATGATCCCCTTCCTTTCTCTTTTCCCCACTAGGATCAACGAAAATGCGAAAGCATTAAGTGTACCAGAGGGGTTAATAAGGAAGGATACATGCCTCCATAAATCGCATAGGAATGACCAGAGTGCGAGTACTCATCAGCCGTTTACATACATCAGCTTAAACAAGCGATGGCTAAAACGAGGGCTGGTTACAGAGATTGGAACGCACGGCTAGCAAGGTGGGAGTGTCCCCTCCAAGGCTATTCACGTGTGACCAATCAGTAAAGCAGAGGGGTGGGAACTCTGTATCCCGATCCCACGGACCATGTGACCGCCGCGCACCAATCAGAGGTGAGCGGTAGACGTCACTGACAACGAACTCGCAATACACGGCGCACAGCTGATGGGGAGTTACTCTACAGCCCTGTCAAAGGCTGACCAATAGGGTCCACGAAGGGGAGGTACCAAGTACAGAGCTCCCACTATAAATTAAACAGTCTAAGACGTGTAGCCACGCCCTCTGAAGACGTGGACCTATCACGAAACGCGTCAGGGCGTGACTACACGATACAGCTTGCAAGGCAGCCGAGCTTCTACCCGGGACTTACGAGGGGAAATTTGAGCCTAAGATATTTGGAGCCATATTCCTGAGTGAGCAGAGGCAGCAGCCTTTATGACAAGCGCTTTTTATCTTTAATCTTGTGTAAGCATGAGCGGGTAGCAGGGGTTTTATGATTACAAATAAAAAGGATTTTACACTATGCAAAGTCTCTCTTGCTTCCCTGCATGATTGCCAAGCTACACTGATTGAAGAGCTTATGGATCATCACTATACACCAGAGGAGGAGAACCGATGAGTGATTACCACCAGTGGATGTATCCAATGCTTTTAAAGTACTACTTTTTGGTGAGTACAATACCTTAAGGGGAAATCACAGACAGCTTCAAATCAGCATTTGAATGAACAAACAGCTATACTGTGAAATCACTCCACACAAAGAACAGCATATTAGAGGAAGTGCAAGGACTATCATTAATTGATTCACAAAGAGTGTGGACACTTGCTACATAATATCTTTATGCATACATAACTTTATAACCTTTTCCTCAACTAATCATTGCAGTATATGAGTATTGGACTCATAAGCCATTAGATAGGCTGTTTTTAGCGCTGTTAATGTTTTATTAATATTTTTTTAATAACACATCTCTTTTATGTTAACATTTTATTATAATAGCTGCTTTTCCACTGCATAAAACAATTATACAGTTTAACCCTTTTTTCCATTTGAGCGCTGGGATCAGAATTATCCACAGGTTTTTTTCTGATAAACTTTTAACAATCTATTCAAATGATCAGATGGGGGGGGGGGGGGGGACGTAGACATATTTTTGCATCCACACAAGTGATGTGATCTCACTAGGGTTGCCACCTTTTCTTCAAGTCAAACACAAACACTTCAGCGTTGCAGAGCAAATTTTTTTCATAGTATGGATAGATAAACTATGCAGAGATGTTGCTATTAAATAACATTTCTAATCATATGAAGTTAATTACAGTCCCCCTTTACATCAGAGTCCCCAGAGTTCCACCTTTACATCATAGACCCCAGAGTTCCCCCTTTACATCAGAGTCCACAGAGTTCCCCCTTTACATCAGAGTCCACAGAGTTCCCCCTTTACATCAGAGTCCACAGAGTTCCCCCTTTACATCAAAGTCCACAGAGTTCACCCTTTACATCAGAGTCCAAACTGTTCCCCCTTTACATCAGAGTCCCCAAAGTTCCCCCTTTACATCATAGTCCACAGGGTTTCCTTTTTACACCTAAATCCGCAGAGTTACCCTTTTACATCTGAACTCGCAGGGTTCCCTTTCACTGTAAGGGGGGACTCTGCAGACTCTGATGTAAGGGAGAACTCTGGGGACTCTAAAATAAGGGATGCTCTGGTGTACAAAGAGGACTCTGATGTAAGGGGGAGCACTGTGGCCTCTGGTGTAAAGGGGAGCTCTAATGTAAGGGGTGCTCTGAGAACCCTTTTTTACCTTAGCGTACTCACTTAGAGGCAGGAGAGAGAAGGGGGGAGACTTAGTCTGCTCTGAATAATGTGTCCGGGTCTCAGACAGTCTGAAACCCAGACACATGATTCCAAACCCGAACTGTCCGGGTAAATCCCGAACAGGTGGCAACCCTAGATCTCACCCACTGTGCTATTGTATTCTGACAGAGGAGACTACCCCCCACCAATACACTGATCAGTGCTGCAGCCACTAGCTGCAGTGTTGCCAACCTACTGGTTTGAAATTTACTGACACAACTCCCAAAATTTTAGTTTTTACTGGCATTTCCAAAAGTTATAATATTATAGCATTAAGTGCAGATTTCAGTATTTAGGCTACAAACAAGAACAATATGCAATTAGCAATGTGATTGTAAAGGTTTGTTTTTTATTTTCTAAATACCGTATTTATCGGGGTATTGCGCGCTCCGGCGTATAGCGCGCACCCCTAATGTGGACCCGCAATTTCTGTAAAAAAAACATTTTAGTACTTACAGTTTTGGGGTCTTGCGCGGCGTCCATCGGCTGCCTTGTTGGGTCCGGCGTCCATCTGCGGCTTCGGTGGTGTCCTCCCGGCTTCTCCCGCGCTGTCTCCCCGTCGAATCGCCGATTCCCGCGCTCAGTTTGAACGCCTCCGCCGACATATACCGAGTGCTGTACACTCGGCTACATTCAGCCTGGCTCAGCTTTGCTCGTGCTCATGCTCTGTGACGTTTATGTGTGAGCACGTGCGAAGCCGAGCCTGGCCGAATGTAGCCGAGTGTACTGCACTCGGTATATGTCGGCGGAGGCGTTCAAACTGAGCGCGGGAAGCGGGTATCGGCGTATCTCGCGCACCCGCGATTTTCCCCTTATTTTAAGGGGAAAAAAGTGTGCGGTATACGCCGATAAATACGGTAGGTTCACAATGACCACTTCTTCACTCTCCTTTTCACTATCCCTTTCCCCCACTATCTTTTATTTATTAGTCTATGTTTTTAACTTTTTTGTCTTTTTTTGTTTGTGCACGTTTTGTCTCACTGTGTGACAATTAGGGCGCCGGTCCTCGGGCCAGCCCTGAACGTCTTGGGAGTGGGTGGACATGGCTTAGTTCACCTGCTCTCATGGGGTCTCGGGGGAGCCCCACCTAGTACTGGGAGGGTTCTGTTTCGGCAGTCCCTCCAAGGAAGTTGGGTCCGTGTCGGCTTCGGTTGCTCGGACCACAGTACCTCAGTCCCCGTCTGGAGCCTTATGCCCCAGGGGATGAGGGTTTTTGGGTCCCTTCTTCACAGGAGGACCACTTGACATCTGCACGTTTTTGTGAACACTCTTTATGTGTGTGCACATTTTTTCTGCACAGGGTGGAGTTTTTTGGGTGTGTTCGCACGCCATAGCCCAACAGCACATTCACTTCTAATTTATAGTTTACATTACTTATAGACAGCCCTGATTCCGAGATGTCTGGTGATTCACAGAGAGATGCCATTTGTTGGGCCACAACTGTACCTTCAGTACTACATTTATGGAGCTCATTATTGTGCAGAAAAACATTTCCTGGTGGATAGTAGTTCATATAGTGCCTCTTTATATCATTCATACAGCCTACTTTAACATACCTTCTACAGCAGTGGTTCTCAACCTGGGGGTCGGGACCCCCTTGGGGGTCGAATGACAATTTGCCAGGGGGGTCACCGAATCCTGGGCTGTTTCTGAATCCCGCACTGCTCTCCCAGCCTTTTCATGGCTACACAGCAGGGCTGTCCCTGGAGCTTGCGGTGGCCCACCCTTCGCAGCCACCCATTCAGTTCACGGCATTGGTTGGGGGGCAGAGACTAGATGTCAGCTGGCTGGTGGGGAATGTGAAGTAAGAAGGGGCTGGAGGAGACCCTATCTCCTGATTTTGGCATAGGTGTCACTGCTACGGAGACACAGTGAGTACCATAAGGGGTTTTAATATTGTATGAGTGGAAGGGACTGAGGGAGCGCTAAGTATCTGTGGGTTAGGGGTGCAAATTACTTGTATTGCCTTGGATGCTAACAACCCACGTTACAAAAATAATTTTACTGTTAGGGGTCCCCACAACTTGGGAAATTTTATCAAGGGGTCACGGCACTAGAATGTTGAGAACCACTGTTCTACAGCCTATTTCTGGTCATTGGTAGTCAAGCCCATTCTTTAGTTTCCTGGGTGATAAAGAGAAACAGTGCTAACAGCAGTTGGTTGCAAATTACATGCATTGCCACATTTCTCTAAATAAATACAAAAATAATTAAAGGGTCCTTCCACCCAAAACGAATATTTAAGCTTTTTGGTAAATTTATAGATAAACCACCTGAAATGTCTTCATATCTTCTAAGGACTTAGCTTCACCAATTCCTACATTCTTACATTACATGTACATTGTACATTCAGAGGTACAAAAGTACCCAAATCACACCCTACCAATTGTGGGAGCCTGCTTTCCTAAAATCTGCCAATGACAAGAAATTGGAAATGCAGGCCCACCCAACACATCCATACCCAGTACAATGCCACTACACATGTAATAGCTATCCTGCTATGCCAGCCCAATCTCTACATCAAATCAATTTGTACCCAATTAAAAACTAAAATAAAAATATGCAGCACTATTTCTTTTAGATAAATAAACTATGTGTGCTAAAAAATGAAATTAGTGGCCAGAAGTGTTCTACTCAGTGTACATAACATACTGTATATAAAAAGATTCATGTTTACATTAAACTACCATACAGTGAATCCAAACACAAATTAAAGTCTAATAAAATGCAAGTGAAACTTCTGTGTTCTCCTTTGTAATGACAATCCTCCCAGTGTATACACTCAACCACTGGGTCATCAAAGAGAGCTTACCGGTGACAAATGACCCCCAAAAGATGTGGATGGGGGAATCCTCCCCATTAAGGTTTTGTGTTCCGACAGCTGGGAGACTACCTCTTCATCAGGATACAAAGGTCAGCTACGCTGGTTTTAGTCGGTGCACTGGTCGAGCGAGGAAAATCTTGCAGGCTAGTTGTACAGAAGTCAATTGGCAGGTTGACTTCTGTACAACCAGCTTCCCATACATGGATTAAAAGTTGTTCGGTCCCTGCTGAACCGACCAAATTTCCATCCATGTATGGCTGGCTTTAGTACATTGTAGATCTCCCTAATAAATAATGCTTTCTATATAAAAGCTGTCTGTAAAAAAGAGATGAGCCCTTGAGAAATTTGATAAAATAGGCAAGGAGGTGAAAATGCTTTAGTACAATGACCACTCTATCGACTAATTAAGTTGTCTTGGTTAACTGTATAGAAATGTAGCGCTACCCCCATGAGGGCCACTTGTTGAATCTGTACAACACTGGTTGCCCCGACCTTGCAAGTCCTCCAACACCTCTGACACCCTGGGTTTAGACATTTTTAGCAGTAACCAAGACAATTAGAAGCACACACACAAATCGGGAAAAACAGTTGAACTTTGTTTACTGAGGAAATAAAGACATTAAAGTTCAATGACTTAAAGTGGAGTTTCCATCCCAAATAGTTTTTTTCATTATTGTGCTCATTAGACCTAAAAAATAAAAAAATAACATTTTTCTCATCTGGAAATGCCTGTTGCTATGCGGTCCCACGAAATCTGCCTTTGTAATTACCTAGTATTCTGACAATCTCCCTCTAATGCTCCTGGGAAATGTGTGTCATCATTTCCCAGGATGCAGTGCGCTACCCAACTATCACTCCCCATCCAAGACTTCCAGGAAGTAAGTGCTTGTGGGCTTCACAATGCCCACAAGCAAAATGACAACAGTGTGGACATAGTTTTATAAACTATCCTTTTTGAATATCTATGCGGAGCGGCGGATTGTAAAATAGTAAGTGACCGGATTTATATTATAAAAACGCATGATGAAAGGACATACATTTAAATAGAATTTAATGGACCTGCATCAAAAACGATTTTGCCGCGATTTGCGTTTTGCGTTTTTTTTACCTGTTTATAGCTGGTTGTTAAAGGAAATGTAAAAAAAAAAAATGATTGGCTAAAAAAAAAACGCAAATCGCTGTAAAATCGCGGCACTTGCGTTTTCGATGCAGGTCCATTGAGTTCTATTGCATGCAAAACGCTGCTTTTTGCAGGAAAAAAAGTCCCTGACCCTTTCCAAAAACGCAGAGGCACAAAAAAGCATTGATGTGAACATGTTCCATAGGAAACCATGTTAAAAAATGTCCCTGCATTTCTGAAAAATGCATCAAAAAAAGCATTAGTGTGAATGGAGCCTAATAGCAGCAGATAATAACCGATGGCAGAATATATAGTGGAAGTTATATTTTAGTTAATTTTAATATCAAGCGATAAAATAAAATCCAAAGTGGTACATTATTTACACAGCATATAGAGGGGTTATAGTACTGACAAATAAAAATGTTTCAATAAAAGACAGTTCTACTAATAATGTCATTATTGTTCAGGTGAACGCTCAATAGAATGTAACTATTCTTCATGCCTGTCTGAATGATGTAATGCTGTATATAATTCTTTATGAGAAGCACTGTGTGGAAATATGTCACATGTTTGTACCAGTTCACAAAGTTGGTAAATATAATGATTTTTTTATTTATTTTTAATAAGTTTAAACGTTTAAGTTTATGAATTTGTGTTTATTTTACTGTTTTAGATACATTTTTTCTTTTACTAACAAACATTTTTACAGGGTATTGGAAGAGGGCTATTAACAGAAAAAATAGCAGTAAAAATTGTTTGGTAAAAAGAAAAAAAAAAGCCTAATGTTCCACCTGCTGGATGCAAGTGGTGAATTTTAATTTGCAAGATTTGATTCATATACCTAACTAAAAAAATGTAAGTATTTTCTAAAAAAAATATAAAAAAATATATTTTTATGGGTATTTTCAGCTGATTCCTATGAGATTAAAAAATTGCAGTGACATGGCTAAAACAAAGATCCTTATCCTGGTATGTTAGCTTTGTGAATTGAGTCTTATTTATAAGCCTACCAGTTCCTGTCCTCATACAACATGTGGGTGTGTTGATGTCGGTGATGTTTGTGTTGCTGTCACGTCCTTCCCACATTACTATACATCAAGGAGCTCAGAAGGATCCTCACTGGTACACATCAGTCACACAGCAATCTTGTATGTTGTACATTCAGAGACAATGGTCACCTTTATCCCATCGGTATTACTTACCTCCTTGCTGATACTTTATTTATCAGGTAAGTATGATGCACTCATATGTCGGTTATATATATTTTTCATCATTTTAGTGTTAAAATTTGAAAAAGAAAATGTTAAAATAAAAAAATGTTAAACCAAAATATATTTATTTTTGGTTTCAGGTTATGTCCAGGGAAATACTATAAACTCAGCAGATCAGCATCTTTATAGTGAAATTGGGGAAACAATAACACTCTCCTGTACATATTCCTCCAGTAGCAGTGGTCCATATTTGTTCTGGTATCGTCAGTATCCTCATCAGATGCAGTATATTCTTCTCCGTGGAGCTAAAACTCAAGCTAGCTTAAAGCTTAATAACATAGAACTGGAGCCTGGAAAGTTCCAATCAGAGACCAACAATTCTCATACAACATTAACCATCCATGGCCTGTCAGTGTCAGATTCAGCCGTGTACCTGTGTGCTCTGAGTGATGGTGCACAGTGCTACAGAAGAGTTCAGGTTCAATATTAAAACCCTCTGTGCACCAGAACTCTTTTACCAACAGGTGGCGCTGCTGTTTCATGTTTCTGTGTGGTTATGCATTACGGTGTATATTATAGAAGTACAACCTAATTGTACTTTAATCCATGAAGATTTTACCCCCTTTATGGCCAGGCCATTTTTACCTGGTAATTGCACAGACATGCAATGTTGTTTGCGAACAATATTTACATATTTTGATCTTTTGCAATATAAACAAAAAAACAAATACGTTATACTTTCTGCTTTAAAACACATCCAATAAAAAATAAAATGTCTTCTTAAATTTTGGCTAAAATGTTTTCTGCTTAGGGTTGCCACCTCATCCCTTTAAACCCAAACACATATGAAGTACACAGATTCTATGGCTAATTTAATGCACATAAGGCACTAAGTGAGTTTAATTAGGGCCTTAATCAGCTGCAGAATCTGTGTAATTCTTATGTGTTCTGCTTTAAAGGGATGAGGTGGCAGCCCTAATTCTGCTACATGTGTTTGTTAAATAAAAATCCGGATAAGTGTATATTGATTGGTTTGTGTGAACGTAATAGCATCTACAAACTATGGTAAAGTTACTGGATTTTTTTTTTTATACTAGTAATGGCAGCGATCAGTGTCTTATGGTGGGACTGTGACAGTGCAGCGGGCAATCTGATGCTGGGGGAAACTGACTAATTGCCACTGACAGCCACAATATAGTGATCAGTGCTAAAAATATACACTGTCACTGTACTAATGACACTGGCTGGGAAGGTGTTAACATTTAGGGCAATCAGCTGAGGGGGCTATCTGGGACCGCAATGTCTTCACTCTTGCACCTCTAGTTTTTCTGCCCCCGGGGCAGACCCCTTTCACAGGGGGTCCCCTCCTGAAGGTCTGGACCTAGGAACACTGCACTTTGCTGCCAGGCCTCAGACTACTATTGGGCTCTCCCTCCACCTTCTGGACACACAGCTGCGACCTCTGTGACAACTGGGATTTCTCAAGGAACAATGGGCCTAATCCTCAAAAACCCGGCGCAACGTAACTTTTTCCATTTAAGTTACACCGCCGCAAAATCTCTAAGTGCCCGATCCACAAAGCACTTACCTAGAAATTTTGAGCGGTGTAACTTAAATCCGGCTGGCGCAAGGCGTTCCTAATTTAATGGGGCAAGTCCCATTTAAATTAGGCGCGCTCCCGCGCCGGACGTACTGCGCATGCTCCCGACGTCATTTTCCGGACGTGCTTTGCGCGGTTTTACGGTGCGCCAGGTTTTGAGAATCAAAAGTAAAAAAAAAAAATACGAGTTGCGGCGGGAAAAAAAAATTTGAAAAAAAAAAGACAGCGACGCGGGATAGAAGGGTCTACTTTTACAAGGCCTAAACAGTTTAGGCCTTGTAAAAGCAGCCCTAATATTGCGACGGCAAACTAATACTTACGGAGAAAAAGTCCCTTACACATGTCGGATCTTCTCCCTATCTATGTGAAACTGATTCTGTGGATCAGTTCCATAGATAGAAACAGGGATACGACAGCGTATCAGTAGATACGCCGGCGTATCCCTTTTGAGGATCAGGCCCAATATTCCTCTAAAGATCCCACTCAATTGGTATAGTGGTACAGCACCACCTACTGAATGGAGGCCAAATTTTACCCGCCTACATGTGCATAATTGCAGCCACTCAGCCTGTACAAGCAATGACTAGCTGACAGCGGACAAAACTGAAGTGATTACCTGTGGACAGACAATTGTCCCTGGATGCTCCCAGAATGCAAAATTAAAGAAATTACATTAATATTCAATTTTTTTTTCTTTTTTGAAGAGGTGTGATTTACGTACATACATATTTATACAGTGCCTTGAAAAAATATTTATACCTCTTGACATTTTCCACATTTTGTCATATTACAACCAAAAACGTCAATGGGCCAGATTCTCGTACAGAGGCGTATCTTTGCAGCGGCGTAACGTATCCGATTTACGTTACGCCTCCGCAACTTAGACGGGCAAGTGCTGTATTCTCAAAGCACTTGCTTCGTAAGTTGCGGCGGCGTAGGGTAAATCGGCCGGCGTAAGCCCGCCAAATTCAAATTGTGAAGAGGTGGGTGTGTGTTATGTAAAATAACCATGACCCGACGTGATTGACGTTTTTCACTTACGGCGCATGCGCCGTCCGTGGAATATCCCAGTGTGCTTTGCGTCAAAGTATGCCGCAAGGACGTATTGGTTTCGACGTGTACGTAAATGACGTCCAGCCCCATTCACGGACGACTTACGCAAACGACGTAAAAATTTTAAATTTTGTCGTGGAAACGACGGCCATACTTAACATTGGTACACCGCATATAAGCCTCATATAGCAGGGGCAACTTTACGCCGGGAAAAGCCTAACGTAAACGGCGTATCTGTACTGCGTCGGCCGGGCGTACATTAGTGAATTTGCGTATCTAGATGATTTACATATTTCTAAGCGTAAATCAGCGTACACGCCCCTAGCGGCCAGCGTAAATATGCAGTTACGATCCGACAGCGTAAGAGACTTACGCTGGTTGGATGTAATAGAAATTGATGCGTAACTGATTCTAAGATACAGGCGCATAGATACGACGGCTCGGATTCGGACTTACGACGGCATACATGGCGCTACGCCGTTGTAAGTCATTTGAAAATCTGGGCCAATGTATTTTATTGGGATTTTATGTGATAGACCAACACAAAGTGTGGAAGGAAAATGATAAATGGTTTTATAAATGTTTTACAAATAAATATGTAAATATGTGAAAAGTGTGGCGTGCGTTTGTATTTAGCCCCCCTAAATCAATTCTTTGTAGAACCAGCTTTTGCTTCAATTACAGCTGCAAGTCTGTTTGGGGATGTCTCTACCAGCTTTGCACATTCAGAGAGTATGTGCCACTTTGTGTTTGTCCATAACATAAAATCCCAATAAAATACATTTATCTTTTTGGTTGTAACATGACAAAATGTGGAAAATTTAAAGGGGTGTGAATACTTTTTTAAGGCACTGTATACATATCAGTAATACTGACCAGTAAAACACTGTTTTGTTTTTTTACGGATCTGAGCGTGGCAATAGTTTACTGACATTACTGTACATGGTCACATAGTAAAAACAATGGGGGTAGTGGCGCTGAAATTGGTATGAGAGGTAATATTTCCGTTAAATGAAAGTCCTTTTATGATATTATAACGTGTGTGCCACACAGTAGGGGTAGGAGAAGTTGGAATGGGGAATGGAAAAAATGGGAAAAAGTCCTATAGATTAAAATGGTACAGAGTCCGTGTTCCAGGGCAAGCCTCCAGGGGGAAGATGAGAGCAAGCTCCAATCTTTCTTCTCTTATGGTCACATAGTAAACAATGGTCTTTATTTCAATCAGTACAAAATAAATATTTGAACACTGAAAAAGTTTGCATTCTTGGCATCTGTGTGCAAAATCCCTTAGGTCAGGGGTGCTCAACTTGTGGCCCTCGAAGCCCTCTGATGTGGCCCTCAACCTCAAACCAGGGAAGTGCTTGCCCGGGGTTGACAACCTGTTGATTGCGAACTGGCCTTGCTGACCCCAGTGTCATCTTAAGAGCATTATAGGCCCCCGGGCAATACAGTGCACTGGGGCCCTGTCTACACAATCACACATGAGAATTTATTGACAAAAATCATAAAATTTACTGGCAAAACCACATTTTTTACTGCCACTGCAAAAAAAGTACCTAAAATTACAGTTTTCAGTGCCGAACAATGCAAATGTCAGTATTTAAACTATAAACATATAGCTAGTGCTATTAGCAATGTGTTTTAAGTTAAACAAAAGTAAAAAAAAAAAATGTCTTCATTGACATGAAGGTCAGGTTACTATAACCCAGACAGTTTTCTCTTACATCAGAGTCTGCAGGATTCCTCCTTACCGTGAAAGAGAACTCTTATGTAAAGGGGAACGCTGCAGATTATGATCTAAGGGGGGAACTCTGATGTGGAGGGGGGCTCTGCTGACCAGAGACCACCTTATATCAGAGTCCACTGCTTTCTCTTTCCCACTTACATCAGGGTCCGCAGACTGAGTTCCCTCTTGCATTGTAAGGGGGAATCCTGCAGACTCTGATGTAAAGGGGAACTCTGATGTGGGGGGCACTTTGGTGACCAGACGCCACCTTCCGTAGAGTAAATACACTAAAGTAAGGGGGGTCACTAATATAGGAGGGGGAACCTTTATATCAGTGCCCCCTTACATTTTTGCATTCACTCCCCCCTTACATCAGCAACCCCCCGCACTCGTGGAGGACCGGATCTTCTCTATGATTTCTGCAAACTGGGCATGGGCAGTTCTAACTCGTCACTCTCCACAATTTTTTACTGGGGTTGCTGGGCAGCCGGTGGGGCCCCCCAGGCACGCGGGGCCCCCGGGCAACTGCCCAGCGTGCCCAATGGAAAAGATGGCCCTGGCTGACCCACCATTCCAGAGCATCAGAGTGTGTCAAGCCTCCTCTGTGGCACTGGCTCCTCTCCCAGGTTACATAGTTATAGTTACATAGTAGGTGAGGTTGAAAAAAGACCACCAAGTCCAAACTGTGTATGTGCTTTTATGTCAGTATTACATTGTATATCCCAGTATGTTGTGATCATTTAGGTGCCTATCTAATAGTTTTTTTTAAATGATTCATAATCCCAGCTGAAACCACTGCCTGTGGAAGAGAATTCCACATCCTTACTGCTCTTACAGTAAAGAACCCTTTACGCAGTTTAAGGTTAAACCGCTTCTGTTATTATTTTAGCGAATGGCCACTTGTCTTTTTAAATTCCCTTTTGTAGGGTCACCAGTATGGAATTTGTACATTGAAATCATATCCCCACTCAACCGTCTCCTCTACAGAGAGAATAAGTTCAGTCCTCGTAACCTTTCCTTATAACTAAGGTCCTCCAGTCCATTAATTAGCTTTGTTGCCCTTCTATGGACTCTCTACATTTCCAGTACATCCTTCCTGGGGATTAGTGCCCAGAACTGGTTGGCATACTCTAGGTGCGGCCGGACCAGAGTCTTGTAGAGTGGAAGAATTATTGTTTTATCTCTGAAGTTAATCCCCTTTTTAATGCATGCCTATATTCTGCTTTGCTTGCAGCAGCTTGGCATTGCATGCCATCTCTGAGCCTATCATCTACTAGGAACCCCAGGTCCTTCTATATCCTAGATTCCCACAGAGGTTCACCCCCTAGTGAGTAGATTGCATTCATATTTTTGCCACCCAAATACATTATTTTACATTTTTCTACATTGAACCTCATTTGCCATGTAGTTGCCCACCACATCAATTTGTTCAGATCTTCTTGTAAGGTTTCCACATCCTGCGGAGAAATTATTGCCCTGCTTAGCTTAGTATTGTCCACAAATACTGAGATAGAGCTGTTTATTTCATCCTCCAAATCATTTATGAATACATTAAATATAATTGGTCCCAGGACAGAAGCCTGGGGGACACTGCTTTCCACACAGACCATTCCCAGCATTCCCCATTTATCACTACCCTCTGAACTCACCCCTGTAGCCAGTTGTCAATCCATGTACTCACCCTATGGTCTACACCAACAGACCTTAGTTTGTACAGTAAATGTTAATGAGGAACTATATCAAATGCCTTTGCAAAATCTATGGACCTTCCTTTATCTAGATGGCAGTTCACCTCCTCATAGAAGGTTAATAGATTGGTTTGGCAAGAACGATTCTTCATGAATCCATGCTGATTACTGCTGATACCGTTGTCATTACTAAAATCTTGTATATTAGTTCCCTATCATCCCTTCCAAGAGCTTGCATATTATTGATGTTAGGCTAAATGGTCTATATTTCCCAGGGACGTATCTTGGCCCTTTTTTAAATATTGGAGCTATATTGGCTTTACTCCAATCAGCTGGTACAATTCCAGTCAGTGGACTGTTCGTAAAAAAATAAGGAACAATGGTCTGGCAATTACTTGACTGAGTTCCTTAAGGACCCTCAGGTGCAAGCCATATGGTCCAGATGACTAAGTCTATTTCTAATTCTATCCTCTGTTAGCCATGAGGGTGCTTCCTGTGACGTGTCATGAGGATAAACTTTGCAGTTTTGGTTACTGAAGCCCCCCGTTTCCACCTTCTCCCTTGCTCCCTTAGTGATGTTGTCTCTCACATTCACTTGTAAATCATTTTTGATATACAGGCATACCCCCCCCTATTTACCCTCTCTATCCCTGCGATACAGGGAATACCCACGAATGGTTGCCAGCCAATCATGAGAGCTGTTGAACCAAGTCTCTGAAATTCCTACAAAATCGAAAATTCTCCTCGCACAACAGTAGCTCTAGTTCTCCCATCTTGTCTGCCAGACTCCTAGCATTGTCGAACATGCCACGTAGTTTAGACAGGTCACATACTATCTTCTTATTGGGTGTTCTGAGGTTGCAAATAGGGCTTGTTACTGTACATATCTCAGTTTAGGTGGTTTAGTCAACCTACCACTAATGCCCCCAATCCTACCCTCTGGGATTTTCTTCTGCCTGTCCCTACCTCTGGCCCCCCTTTTAGTTTAAAAGCCCCTCTAACTTGTTGGCCATCTTCACTCCCAGCTGATCTGCACCTTCCCCATTTAGGTGCATTCCATTCCTGCTAAAGAGCTGGTAACCAACTGAGAAGTTAGCCCAGTTATCCAGGAACCCAAACCCCTCCTTTCTACACCAGTTCCTCAGCCACTTGTTTACTTCCCCCTAATCTCCCTCTGTCTTTCTGGTGTGGCTGGAGGTACCTGTAGTGTTTTTGAGAATACTACCTTGGAGGTAATTTTCCTCAATTTAGCTCCTAAGTGCCTAAAGTCGTTTTTTAGGACACTCCATCTTCCTCTGACTTTGTCATTGGTGCCAACATTCACCATGATAGCCGGGTGAAGTGATACCAAGTGAACTTCACCTGGGTCCTGGGTCACCAGAAGCTGGAAGGGGAAAAAAAGGTCAGTGTTATAACATCACTGTGCTTTTGCAATGGGCATATTAGCACCTATAAAAAGGTTAACAACTATCAGACTGCTCCGTGGGTGCAGCAAAGTGCACCTGCGGCTTAGCTGCGCTTTGCCCTATTCTTCTATTATATCTTGCGGGTGTTGTGCACTTTCTAAATGCACACCAAAACTCATATGTCTTGGTGCGCTTTCAGAAAATGCACCACACCCAGGTAAATCGCAGCATATCAGTGTGAAAGCAGCCTTATAGGGGCTTCAGGACACTAAGGAATCATTTACATTTGTGGTTTGGGGGGCAGTAAAACCCCATAGTTGAGAAGTATTTTTACCACATGACACAACCGGCCCCGTTTTACACTTGGACAGGAGAGGTTGAAGACGTGGCATATACAGGAACCAATCCTCTCCATTTCCTCCTGCAACTGCTGGAAAGCTGGCTTCTCCTCCTCTCCCGTCGGCATTCAGGGGCTTCAGGAGGAAAATGTTATTATACAATTCAAAAAAAAATTCTGAAGCATTTTATTTCATTGTGGCTCGTAACCAGTTACCAACTTACTTAAGTAGCCCTCGCTCTTCAAAAGGTTGAGCATGACCTGCATTAGGTAATGACTATCCTGCTAGGCCAACTCAGTTTCTACCCAGCAAATCAATTTGCACTGAATTGCCTCCCCATCACAATAACATTCCTTCTCTGATCACATGCCTGACGAAGGGGCCCTGCGTGGCTCTGAAACGTTGCACTTTCTTTGTGTTGTGATCATGCAATAAAACATCCGCTTGGATGCTATTTACGTCGTTCCATGGTGTGCTGGCAAATATTTCTACTGTAACGTGTACCATTATCCAGCTGGTTGTTGCTACAAGCACCCAAACCCAAGAGCAGGTCCAGGAATGTGTGCGATGGGAATATGAAGTATGACCCCCCACATACACACATCCTTGTGTCCACCCTCACCTTTTTAAGCCCTTATGCAGGCGAGAACAGAGGTCATGTGATCACGTATAAAACAAAGTATTTATAATTTGTTTTATAATAATATGTTTTTGTCTTCTATTTTAAACAGAATGGTTTGTTCTACAAGGTGAGGGATCACATATACTTTAAGACAAGGTATTGTGTGTTATTTGAGCTCCTGTTGAGGTATTATCAAAATGCAGATTATTTATATAAAAGCAGTAAAAGTCATTTGGTAAAAGAAAAAAGCATAAAGCTACATCTTCTTTTTTTTATCAATACATTTTTATTGGGTTTATCAATTTACAACACTTGAGATAGTTGCATTCAATATACAACTTGAGTAGTATAAATCACCATGTACAGGCAAACATTTAACAGAAAAAGAATACGGTACTCAGCGACCTAGGCCAGTCTACCCCAATTGGGTACAAACTGTAGGACTGGGAGGTCACCAAGATGATCAGAGGTACACCTATACAGCTAAAGTAAAGACAAATAAAGGAGGGGGGGAAGGGATGGAGAAAACTGAAATAAAGGCTGCCGTTAGTCATTATCTATACCAAAGATTCAGTATTTTATACTGTTATTCTTCAGACTATAGGAAGATTATTAAAGTAAGGAATCTTTTAAATATTTGGAAGCTTTCGGGTGGGTTAACCACATTTTCCATTTTCTACGATAGGGGATTATAGAATCATTCTTATAGGCTAATAATAGTTCTAATTGAGCTTGGGTGTTTAATCTGGTGATGACCATTGGTAGGTTTGGGGCGTCTGCGGATTTCCATAGAGAGGCCACTGTAATTCTTGAGGCTATCAAAATATGTAAGACAATAGTCCTATACAAAGTGGGGTATTTGTCTAGATCTATACCTAATAATGCGTTAGTAGGAGTAAGCTTGGTAAGGTTGCCCGTAAGATTGGCGATAAAGGATGAGATAGAGTTCCAAAAACTTTTTAGAGTCTTGCAACTCCAAAGCGTGTGCAGGAGGTTTCCCGTTTGCTCGTTACATTTCCAACAGATGTCGGATGCTGTTGGATACATTTTGGATAACTTGTATGGTGTTAAGTACCATCTATTAATTATTTTTTGGGCATTATCCCAGTGTTCAATGCAAGAGGATGACTTACTTATTGTTTGAAATGCTTTAATCCACTGAGTCGGGGAAAAAATTTGGTCCAGATCCTTTTCCCATTTCAGCATATTTGTGTTTTTGGTAAAGAGTTGGGAGGATAACACATCGTAGAAGAAAGATATACCTTTCTTTTTATCATTTTTCTGAGGAGAGAGGAACTCCCAAAGGTTCATAGGGATTTCGATCAAATTACTGAGAGAGAAATCTTTCAGTCGGGCACACTTACCAATCTTAGGCCCCGTACACACGATAGAATCCATCCGCAGATAAATCCCAGCAAATGGGTTTCTGCGGATAGATCCTATGGTGTGTACACGCCAGCGGATCTGTTTCCGCGGAGAAATCTCCTCTGGGATGGATTCCAGCAGATCGGATATTTGCTGACATGCACAACAAATCCATCTGCTGGAATCCATTCCAACGGATGGATCCGCTCGTCTGTACAGACTCACCGGATCCATCCGTCCAAAGGGATTCCCCGCACGCGTCGTAATGATTTGACGCATGCGTGGAATTCCTTATATGACAGCGTCGCGCCCGTCGCCGCGTCATAATCGCGGCGACGGCGCGACGCGTCATCGCCAGAGGATTTCCGCGCGGATTTCAATGCGATGGTGTGTACACTCCATCGCATAGAAATCTGCGGAAATCTTTGAGAGGATTTATCCGTGGAAACGGTCCACTGGACCGTATCCGCGGATAAATTCTCTCGTGTGTATGGGGCCTTAGTCTCGATGATGTTCTTAACATTAGGGGGTAGGTTCTGGTATAGATTATATCCATTACTGATCCACTCGTTTACAGAGAATCTGATTCTGCAATAATTAATGACTTCTGTGGGAAGATGTAATTTAGCCTTTTTCTCTACATGTCTGTTTTTTTGAGAGAATGTGTTTCCAAGCGAATAAAGTAGTTTTAATGCTTATTAGGTTGGGGATTGTTATCTTGGGGATAATGGCGCTAGCTATTGCGAGAGAAGGGAGGTCAAAATTGTGTGTGGCTAGACGTTCAATGTTTACCCATAATTTGTCATTTGTTGGGTTAAACCAATGTTTCATCTGATCTAAGATAGAAGCAAAATAATAATTTCTAATGTCTGGGAGGCCCATTCCACCGGAATTTTTTTTAGTAGTAAGGATCGAGAAAGCAACTCTGGGTTTTTTTTTGTTCCAGATAAATTGTCTAAGTTTGCTGTCTAGTTGTTTAAAGAACTTAGCAGGAATTGGTATGGGGAGGCATCTAAAGAGATATAAAATTTTAGGTAAAGTTTGCATCTTAAAAGCGGCTATTTTACCAACCCAGGATAAGTTGGTTTTTTGAATATGTGATAAGTCACGGGATATTTGGCCTAAAAGTGTGGGGAAATTGGCATCATACATTTTTGTTGGAGGAAATGTGAGTTGGATCCCTAGGTATGTTATCGATTTGTTGTCCCAATTGTATTTATGTGTTGTGCGTAGAGAGTTGATTGTCGAGTCTGGTATGTTCATAGGGAGGATAAAGCATTTTTCCTGATTGATTTTATAGTATGAGACATCTTTGAATTTTTCTAGTATTGCGTGTATTGTAGGCAGAGATATATCAGGTTCTGTCAGTGTCAATATGATATCGTCTGCGAATAGTCCTAGTTTGTGCACGTCTTGGCCAATCGTAACACCTCTGACGTTTGGGGATGATCGAATGTATTCCGCTAGGGGTTCTTTAGCTAAGGCAAAAATTATAGGGGATTATAGGGGATAGGGGGCAGCCCTGTCTGGTTCCGTTAGTTAATGGGAAGTTTATAGATAAGATACCTGAAGTGTAGACCTTTGCGTTGGGCTGGGTATATAATGCCATGATTGCTGAGTGGATAAAACCGTTAAAGCCAAATTTAGTTAAGGTTTTTGATATATATTCCCAATGCATTCTGTCGAATGCTTTTTCAGCATCTAAAGCTAAGAGCAGGGCGGGGGTTCGATTATTGTGTATAGAGTTAATAATATTGAGCATTCTTCTTGTGCTATCTGGGGCCTGTCTACTTTTAACAAAGCCAACTTGATCTGGTTTAATTAGGGTGGTAATTATATTAACGAGTCTATTCGCCAGTATCTTTGCGTAGATTTTCACATCTGAGTTTAGTAGGGAAATGGGCCTATAGTTTAAAGGGGAAGTGGGATCTTTGCCTGATTTAGGTATAGTGATAATTATTGCTTCTAGCAGTTCTTTTGCGAGGGCTTCTGAGTTAGCTGCTTGATTAAATAGGTTGGAAAGATAGGGGACTAGGGTTTCTTCAAAGGCAGTATAATATTCTCCTGATAGGCCATCTGGGCCTGGTGATTTATTTTTTGGTAGTTCGTGTATGACCTTAATAATTTCTTCATCTGATATAGGTTTGTTGAGTAATTCTAATGATGTAGGATCAATGGAAGGAAGGACAATATTGTCTAAAAATGATGAGATGTTATCAGCGTTTGGTTGGGGGGTGAGAGTGTCATTTTTTAGATTATAGAGTGTCTCATAGTACAGTGAGAAAGTATCTGCTATCTCTTTAGGATTGAGGATTGTTTTGCCTGAGGTGTGGTGGGTTAGTTTATGAATTTTGTTCTTTTGTTGGCGAAGTTTTATTTGGGAGGCCATTAACTTACCTGCTCTGTTACCTTGGGAGTAGTATTTTAAATTTAGTTTTTTAAGATATTTGTCATGGTCAGCAATTAATAAGGATCTAAGATCAGATCTAAGGTTATTGAGTTGGCGTTCTAAGATTATGTTTTGGGGTTTTTTTTTGTGTAACTTTTCAAGGTTAGAAATTTCTACTAGTATTGAGTTGATCGTGTTGTTTCTATTTTTTTTTCTCTCTAGCGGTGATTTGAATTAAGAGACCTCTCGCATATGCTTTGTGGGCACACCATAGAGTAGTGTTGTTAACGGACATATTATCATTTACATCAAAAAATTATTTTAGACCTTTTTTCATCACAGATCTATGTTTCTCCTGGGAGAGGATATATGTATTGTTTCTCCAAAGATAATTGTTGGGGCAATTTTGGTTCGAATTAATATCAAGAGTGATTGGAGCGTGATCAGACCATGTTAGGTTGTGAATACTAGCATTCGCTACTTTTGTGAGGAGATTTTTATCTGTGATGAAATAGTCTATTCTGGAGTACGTCTTATGAACATTGGAGAAGAAAGTAAAGTCTTTTTCTGTGGTATGAAGGCATCTCCAGGGATCGTACAGGTCTTCTGCTGAGAAAATGTTGGAAAGACCCTTTCTGGGAGCTTTTCCTTTCTTGGAGGTGTCCATATCAGGATCCATCGGTGCGTTTAAGTCTCCACAGATCAAGAGGTGGCCTTTCTGAATTTTTCTTGTCTTCCCAATCACTTTTTGGATAAATTGGTGGGGATTTTTATTGGGGGCATAAATATTGACAATCATAAAGCTACATCTTCTAGACGCAAGTGTTAAGCATTGCCATATGTAAGTCATATACCTGAGGATTTTTTTTTAACCTTTTCAAAACTGTTTTTGCCCTCATGATAAAAAATATGGCCCAGATTCACATACCTCGGCGCATCTTTATGCGCGCGTAGTGTATCGAATATACGCTACGCCGACGCTGCGCAGAGCAGCGAGCACAGTATTCACAAAGGAAATGCTCCCAACGTTGCGCCGGCGTAACGTAAATTCGTAGGCGTAAGCCGGCCTAATTCAAAGTAGGTGGAAGTGGGCGTGATCCATTTAAATTAACCGTGACCCCATGCAAATGATGGGCCGAGCGAACGGCGCATGCGCCGTCCCGTGGACGCTTCCCAATGCGCATGCTCAGAATCACGTCGGAACAAACGCCTAAGATATGTCGAATCACTGCCTACGACGTGAACGTAACCTACGCCCAGCCCTATTCACGTACTACTACGTAAACAACGTAAAATACGACGGCTGTTCGCTGGTCCATACCTTAACATGACTTACACCTGCTTTATGAGTCTTAACTTTACACTGGACGTACGACTTACGTAAACCGCGTATATTAATGCGCCGGGCGCAAGTACGTTCGTGAATCGGCGTATCTCACTCATTTGCATATTCGAATCGTAAATCAATGGGAGCGCCCCTTGCGGCTAGCGTAAATATGCGCCCACGATACGACGGTGTAGGAAACTTACGTCGGTCGGATGAAGCCTATTTACAGGCGTATCTTGCTTTCAAAGTCAGGCGCATAGATACGACGCCGCACATTGACACTTAGATATACGCCAGCGTAAGTGCTACGTGAATCCGGGCCTATATATTTATGGTATCAGTTTATTGGCTCATTTCACAAAGGTAACATTAGGATAAGAATATGTCATTTTTAAAGTGGCGGTTATTTTCAACTAAGTCCTAAGAAGTTTTAAAATGACAGTCACATGACTAAAATGAAGATCTTTATCCTGGTATGTTAGCTTTGTGAATTGAGCCTTATGTGTGTCATAATGTAGTCTTCGTGAAAAGATATCTCATAGTCTGATGATTTTTATATGTCAGCCAGTCCCTGTCCTCATACAACATGTGGGTGTGATGATGTCGGTGATGTTTGTGTTGCTGTCACATCCTTCCCACATTACTATACATCAAGGAGCTCAGAAGGATCCTCACTGGTACACATCAGTCACACAGCAATCTTGTATGTTGTACATTCAGAGACAATGATCAGCTTTATCCCATCTGTATTTGTGACCTCCTTACTGATACTTTGTTTATCATGTAAGTATAGGGCAGTCCTTATAATGCTGGTTTCACAGTCATCTTTTATTTTTGTACAATACAATATCAAATACTAATATCGTTTTGTTATCCTGTTGCAGGTTCTGTCCACGGATATAATATAAACTCAACAGATCAGCATCTTTTTGGAGAAATTGGAGAAACAATAACATTATCCTGCACCTACTCCATTAGTAGTAATTCTCCATACATATTCTGGTATCGTCAGTATCCTCATCAGATACAGTATATTCTTCACCAGGGTGCAAAAAGTTACTCTAACATCAAGAAAACTAACACAGAATTGGAGCCTGGAAAGTTCCAATCAGAGAACAGTGACACTCTAACAAATTTAACCATCCATCGCCTGTCAGTGTCAGATTCAGCCGTGTACCTGTGTGCTCTGAGTGATGGTGCACAGTGTTACATATCTGCTCAGGAGCAATGCTAAAACTTTCTGTTCACTAATCATCTTCACCACTAGGTGGTACTGTTTCTTCATGGTTATACAGTATGATAGTGAACTGAACCAAAATATATTCTCATGCAGGAAATAATACATCATGGTAAAATCCCAAGTGCTTTAAATGTATGTTTGGGCAAAGTAAAAAAAAGAAGCATATTCAGTACATGCTTGATGATACATTTTCCTCTGTTTTGTCTCTTCAAAAACAATACAAGAACAATGAAAATACCTGTTGAGCTGATATCCCTGCTACACTGAAACCACAAACATTATTATCACCCCGAATTTTTCCTCTCCTGAACTACAGAACACCTACACCCAGGGGCGGACTGACCATTGAGGCTCTCGGGCACTGCCCGAGGGCCCCATGCCACTAGGGGACCCCATCAGGGTTGCCAGGCTCAGTAAAACCAGGGACAGTATGTAAAAATCTGTGTTTTATTTACATCTGTCCCAGATATGTCCAAAACCGACATGCTTTTGATGTGAATATCCCGAGATTTTAGCTGCGCCGCCTCTGTACTGCCTCCTGGCTTGGTGGCCATCTGTAAGCCCGGGGGCCCCATAATCTTCTATTGCCCAGGGGGCCCCATGAGTTGTCAGTCCGCCCCTGCCTACACCTTACATTATGGATATGATGAGTACTCCAGTAGAATTTAAAAGGGCATGGATGACAACATTGCTTGAGATTTCAATACAGCAGGAGCTTTGTGTTGTCAGTTCAAACAGGAATTTCAAGAGCACACTGGATTTCTGGCAGATCAAAAGGTATTTTCTATTTACAGAATTTTCAAAGGTATAACACCATGGAAAAGTACATGTATTGTCATTGCAGAGATGTACTGTTTTTTTTTTTTTTTTTTTTATTGTTGCTCTGACATCCACTATAATATTTAGTATAAATAGCTAATTCACAAATAAAATACCTTAAATAACCCAACAATTTTTTTTTAAAGTTTTCACAATACAGTCAACACCAGAACACACCGCAAAGTCATAATGTTATACAGTTACTAGCCATGTTTCTTGTTTTTCTTTAGTCTTTTCTTACTTGTCTTACACTTGTAAAACATTTACTGGAACCATATCAATATATCCTCCAGAGACTGAGCTTCCATGCAGGAAAACATATTCACAGTACTGTGATTGTACTGCGATTGGACACAGCAGATCACAGGCAAAAGGTACAGAGCTAATGAGAGTGGCGCTGTACCACATGATCTCTGTGACCAATCATTGACAAGTCAACATTATTAAAGCAGGACATTTCAGAACATCTTTTTTCTTTCATCTGGAGAGGGGTTTTCTCAGCTAAGAACATCCTCCTGC
The DNA here is from genome assembly GCF_905171775.1 of Rana temporaria. NCBI lineage: Eukaryota > Metazoa > Chordata > Amphibia > Anura > Ranidae > Rana > Rana temporaria. The sequence continues at coordinate 250,238,796 of NC_053489.1, forward strand.
CTGCATGCCTGAGCTTAGGGCAGATGGATTCCAGTAAATTAATATTACATGATTCTTCTGTCCTTACTCAAGGTGGCGGCAGCTAGAAATGCTAGGGGGTGTTTTTCAAAGTGTCAAAGTGATTTCTCAACAAAATAAAGCATGAACACATGGATGGATGGGTGGGTTTGCTGTGAATATCAAAAATGAATGAAAAATGAAAAGTATCGTTTTCAGTTTGTGGTGGTCAGATACAGTTTAGTTCCACTTTAAATACCCTAGTACCTGTCTCCAGCCCAGAGTACCAGAGTACCTGTCTGCAGCCCACCAGAGTACCAGAGTACCTGTCTCCAGCCCAGAGTACCAAAGTACGTGTCTGCAGCCCACCAGAGTACCCGAATTCCTATCTTCAGCCTGTAAGAGTACTAGAGTATCTGTCTCCAGCCCAGAGTACCTGTCTGCAGCCCACCAGAGTACCCAAATTCCTATCTTCAGCCCATAAGAGTACTAGAGTACCTGTCTCCAGCCCAGAGTACCTGTCTGCAGCCCACCAGAGTACCTGAATTCCTATCTTCAGCCTGTAAGAGTACTAGAGTATCTGTCTCCAGCCCAGAGTACCAGAGTACCTGTCTGCAGCCCACCAGAGTACCCAAATTCCTATCTTCAGCCCATAAGAGTACTAGAGTACCTGTCTCCAGCCCAGAGTACCTGTCTGCAGCCCACCAGAGTACCCAAAATCCTATCTTCAGCCCATAAGAGTACTAGAGTACCTGTCTCCAGCCCAGAGTACCAGAGTACATGTCTGCAGCCCACCAGAGTACCCAAGTTCCCATATTCAGCCCATCAGAGTACCAGAGTAAGTGTCTCTATGGAAATAAGATTTGTCAAATGTTGTTTATCAACAGTATTAATTCTTTGATATTTACTATACAGGGAGTGCAGAATTATTAGGCAAGTTGTATTTTTGAGGATTAATTTTATTATTGAACAACAACCATGTTCTCAATGAACCCAAAAAACTCATTAATATCAAAGCTGAATATTTTTGGAAGTAGTTTTTAGTTTGTTTTTAGTTTTAGCTATTTTAGGGGGATATCTGTGTGTGCAGGTGACTATTACTGTGCATAATTATTAGGCAACTTAACAAAAAAAATATATATACCCATTTCAATTATTTATTTTTACCAGTGAAACCAATATAACATCTCAACATTCAAAAATATACATTTCTGACATTCAAAAACAAAACAAAAACAAATCAGTGACCAATATAGCCACCTTTCTTTGCAAGGACACTTAAAAGCCTACCATCCATGGATTCTGTCAGTGTTTTGATCTGTTCACCATCAACATTGCGTGCAGCAGCAACCACAGCCTCCCAGACACTGTTCAGAGAGGTGTACTGTTTTCCCTCCTCGTAAATCTCACATTTGATGATGGACCACAGGTTCTCAATGGGGTTCAGATCAGGTGAACAAGGAGGCCATGTCATTCGTTTTTCTTCTTTTATATCCTTTCTTGCCAGCCACGCTGTGGAGTACTTGGACGCGTGTGATGGAGCATTGTCCTGCATGAAAATCATGTTTTTCTTGAAGGATGCAGACTTCTTCCTGTACCACTGCTTGAAGAAGGTGTCTTCCAGAAACTGTCAGTAGGACTGGGAGTTGAGCTTGACTCCATCCTCAACCCGAAAAGGCCCCACAAGCTCATCTTTGATGATACCAGCCCAAACCAGTACTCCACCTCCACCTTGCTGGCGTCTGAGTCGGACTGGAGCTCTCTGCCCTTTACCAATCCAGCCACGGGCCCATCCATCTGGCCCATCAAGACTCACTCTCATTTCATCAGTCCATAAAACCTTAGAAAAATCAGTCTTGAGATATTTCTTGGCCCAGTCTTGACGTTTCAGCTTGTGTGTGTGTTCAGTGGTGGTCGTCTTTCAGCCTTTCTTACCTTGGCCATGTCTCTGAGTATTGCACACCTTGTGCTTTTGGGCACTCCAGTGATGTTGCAGCTCTGAAATATGGCCAAACTGGTGGCAAGTGGCATCTTGGCAGCTGCACGCTTGACTTTTCTCAGTTCATGGGCAGTTATTTTGCGCCTTGGTTTTTCCACACGCTTCTTGCGACCCTGTTGACTATTTTGAATGAAACGCTTGATTGTTCGATGATCACGCTTCAGAAGCTTTGCAATTTTAAGAGTGCTGCATCCCTCTGCAAGATATCTCACTATTTTTGACTTTTCTGAGCCTGTCAAGTCCTTCTTTTGATCCATTTTGCCAAAGGAAAGGAAGTTGACTAATAATTATGCACACCTGATATAGGGTGTTGATGTCATTAGACCACACACCTTCTCATTACAGAGATGCACATCACCTAATATGCTTAATTGGTAGTAGGCTTTCGAGCCTATACAGCTTGGAGTAAGACAACATGCATAAAGAGGATGATGTGGTCAAAATACTCATTTGCCTAATAATTCTGCACTCCCTGTAATATACTAAAAGGATGAGTCCGATATGCAAGTATATGCATATCGGACGTTATATTTTAGTTTCTGTTTATTTTAATGTAAAGTTAAAAAAGTGGTACATAGACATTAGGGATGGGCCGAACACCCCTCTGTTCGGTTCACAGAAGAACCCCCGAACAGGGGAAATGCTCTAACCTGAACGGCGAACCCCATTGAAGTCTTTATGAGCTGAACAGGAAAAATCAAAAGTGCTCATGTTGAAGGCTTATATGCAAGTAATTGGCCATAAAAGGCTGTGGGGGTCTGGGTACTGCCCTGGGGGACATGTATAAATAAAAACATAAAAAAAAATATTTGCCCAATCAGGGCGCAGAATGCACTGTGCAGAGCTGCAAATTCGGGTGTTCGTGGAACAGCCAAACAGGCAAATGTTCGGCCCAAACTCATGCTCGGTCCAAACCTTTCAACCATCACTAATAGACATGTAGAGGGGGGAAAGTGGTGCCAAATTGTTTGAATAAAGGATAGTTCAGTTCCAGAAATAATGTGATTTTTGTGCAGGCAAATGCTTAAAGAGTAACTCTGTGTAAACTACACTGCAGGTATTTTAACAAACTTTGTTGCAGATTCCTACCTTTGGTTATTTTTGAAGAAATAGTTGTTTATTTGTCTGTGTCCATGTCCAAAATAAATGTGAATGAGAGTGATTTCATAATTATCAATCCGCTGCTGCACCTGCATGGCTCTAATGAGGATAATGGCAGGGTCTGCATCCCTTGACGGGAATTCCTTTTGGAAGTATCTCACCAAAAATAACATTTTTCTTGCAGGGGATGCCGAAAACCTCACTTGCATCTTAGGGCAGACTACGAAAATCAGCCTAGAAGCATGCAGGAATATACATTTCTAGGGGGGCATTCTGTACACCATCTGTGTATAGAATGCCTCCAGGTTGTCATATTGCATTACATTTAACAGAAATTTACAGTTCTGCAGATTGAAAAGGAAAGGTAATTTTTAATAACATTAAATTGCAATACTTGTGTCGCAATTGTATATGCTATGTTTTTTTTTATTTTTGCAATTTTTTTCCCATAAACATGGAGTTACCCTTTAATAGAATGTACAAAAACTACTCTTTGTGCCCATTGAACTGATGTGATAATCTTTTCACATCTGTCTATGAAGCTCTCTGTAGAAATATGTCATCTGTATGTTCATGTTAAATATAATGAGGAATTCGAAAAGCGGAAGTTCCATTTTTGGGTGGAACTCCGCTTTAATGCAAAATTCCACTACAACCAAGGGTTTCATTTTTCACTGCTATGTCATGCTCCTATCATCTTATCTAGAGGACTATCCATGTGAGGTATTGGAGAGGTGGGGTGAAGTTACCCTACAAGAGGATCAGTGGGAATGTGCTCTGGAGTCTGTCTAAATGAGCTTCTTCACCGTAACGCAAATGCTTTCCCAGCTATATATTTGACTCATAATACTCTTTCTAATTTACATAAGATTGGACTTTTGGAGACCCCTATTTGTAGTAAGTGTCACAGGGACATGGGGACTTTATACACATGCTGGTGATAAGTACTGGGTGAGTGTCACCTAAACCATAAATTCAGTCTTTTAAGCTGATGCAAAATTAGAGCCCAATCTATGACTTTTAGAAATACTAGATGAATATCAGTTAACAGGTCACATTAAAGCAGCTGTCTCTAGAGCCCTGTTCCAAACTAGGAAGCTTATGCAATGTTCTGAGCAACTACCAGTCCATCAAGAATGGATTCAGCATATGGGGCATATGCTACTGCCACGTACACACGATCGGAATTTCTGACAAGAAAAGTTCGATGTGAGCTTTTGGTCGGTGTGTAGGCCCCATCGGACTTTTTCTGTCAGAATTTCCGACAGCAAAAAAATGAGAGCTGGTTCTCAAATTTTCAGACGGGAAAAGTTCTTGTTGGAAATGACCTGTCTGTCTGTATGCAATTCCAACGTGCAAAGAAACATGCATGCTCGGAATAAATTTGACGCATGCTCAGAATCTTGAACTTACATTTTCTCGGCTTGTTGTAGTGTTGTACGTCACCGCGTCCTTGACGGTCAGGATTTTGTGTGATTGTGTGTATGCAACATGAGCCAAAATTCAGTCGGAAAAAAATCCACGGTTTTCTTGTCGAAATTTACGATCGTGTGTACGCGGCATACGACTTGGGCATGTTTCAACATAGGGGGTACATTTTAAAAAGTGATTTATAACTGGCAGGTCACACCTGACCTGTTGTCTCTTTATATTGTGCTAGACAGGATTGTGGGATTCATTCAATACCCTTGTGCTGCATGACTAAAGCTGTTACCTATATATGCTGATTTTTTTTTAATGGTTCTATGATACCTATATTATTTCTATAATGTAACGTTAATGAAAACCAAGCTATGACTACCTTGAAGGCTTCTGTGTATGCTGAGATGAATGTGTATTCATCTCTTATTGTACACATTGTAATACCTGCTGGATGCAAGTTGTAAACATATTTTCAATACTTGATACTTATACCTGTCTAAAAAATGTAAATCTTTGTAACAATTTAAAATTTTAGCTCTCGGAATAAAAAATATATTTTTATGGCAGCAGTTTATAGACTCTATTCACAAAGGCAACACACCAGGATGAGAACGTGAATTTTTAAAAATGATGTGTTTTTTTCAGCTGAGTCCTATAAAATTTGAAAATGATAGTCACATGGCTAAAATGAAGGTCTTATTCCTGGTTTGTTAATTGATCCTTATGTGTGTCATGTCTTCATGAAAAAATATCCAATAGTCTGATGTTTTCTTCATGTCAGCCAGTTCCTGTCCTCATACAACATGTGATGATGTCGGTGATGTTTGTGTTGCTGTCACGTCCTTCCCACATTACTATACATCAAGGAGCTCAGAAGGATCCTCACTGGTACACATCAGTCACACAGCAATCTTGTATGTTGTACATTCAGAGACAATGATCAGCTTTATCCCATCTGTATTACTTACCTCCTTGCTGATACTTTATTTTTCAGGTAAGTATGGGGCAGTCCTTATAATACTGGTTTCAAAGTGATTTTCTTAAATTATTTTATGATACAACATGGAATGTAAATAAGGCTGAACTAATATTTGTTATTCTGTTGCAGGTTCTATCCAGGGTAATACTATAAACTCAACAGACCAGCATCTTTTTTGTGAAAATGGAGAAACAATAACATTATCCTGTAACTACTCCACTAGTAGCACTACTCCATACCTGTACTGGTATCGTCAGTATCCTCATCAGATACAGTATATTCTTGTGCATGGAGCAAAGAGTTACTCTAAATTCAAGAATAATAACACAGAATTAGAGAGTGGAAAGTTCCAATCAGAGACCGGCGACACTCATACGTCTTTAACCATCCATCGCCTGTCAGTGTCAGATTCAGCCGTGTACCTGTGTGCTCTGAGTGATGGTGCACAGTGCTACATATCTGCTCAAGAGCAATGCTAAAACTTTCTGTTCACTACATCATCTTCACCACTAGATGGTACTGTTTCTTCATGGTTATATGATCATCATAATAACTTGAACTGAAATATATTCATGTGCATATGGAATACATAGTATAAAACTAAGATTTATTGTTGGCATTTATTAATACAAAATAAACTAGCATAAAAAGCACAAGTATGCATTTTCTATGTTTGTACATGTACCACTTGGCTGGGCTCTTTAAATAGTGCCTCTCCTCCTCCACATTGGAGATTGGCAGTGGCTTCTGTATACCTTTTGTGCTGCCCGTATGCACAGCATTGGGAATGGTGTACAGTTGTAGTATAGAGCAGGTGTATGCATGTAGAGGGGACTCCATAGGTTCTGGCAGCAAGGGGAAACATTTAGAATAGTGAGAGTGTTGGTGTGTCTGGGGGTTACTTTTAGGGTTGTTCCGATACCGATACCGAGCATTTTCCTGAGTACTTGTAGCGCAGCTGAGGCTGCAGAGAAAGGGACTGGGGAATCTGTGTCCTCAGTCCCTTTCCCTGTCTCAAAAGGGAGATGTCAGAGGTCTGTTAAGACCCCTGATATCTCACCAAAGCCCCCCAACAGGGCTGATAAAAAAATTGCAATAAATAAATGAAAAAATTATTGTAAAAAATTAAAAATTAAATAAAAAACACACCGACATTGTACACCCCCCCCTTAACCTCCCTGGCGGTATTATTCTGTCTGGAATTACGTACCAAAAGCGGTACAATTATTTTGCAAGGAAATTTGGCGTTTTATACTGTAGGCCTGCAATTCTTAGGAATAACTCATTTAAATCTCACCAGAGTCTAGTAGGCATCCCGGGTATGATTTTTTTTTAAAAACAAAAATTATAAATTATAATATAATAAATAATTATAAATAATTATAACAAATAATAATATAATTATAATAAAAATGATTCAATAATGTAATCAACTCAAAATCACTGAAATTTGCTCAGTTGCAGAATTGTCGCTGTCATTACTTTTATTTTTTTTATGACAAATTTCTCCACAAATCGCTATCGCACAATTCTGCAAGTGATTTTAATTTATTATCGCTGTTTTCTAGCTGCTCTAAAACCATTTTTGACATAAAGGGACACTTTTTGGTTGCTATGGACAATTTACAGTTTGCAGGCAGAAGGAACAGTTTTTATTATATAAAAGAACATGTAGGACACTGGGCAGACCACTAGGGACAAAGGGGATGTGTATTTTTTACATACAGTACTGTAATCTATAAGATTACAGTATACTGTATGTAATGTGTTTGTTTACTTTTTTGAATTTGGCGCCGTTCTCCGCTCCCGTGCGTCGTAACGTCGCAGGGAACGGAGATCGGCGGCACATGGGGACATTGTGAATCGAGCGAGGACCCGCTCGCTCACACAGCGGGGATGCATCGCAGGATCCAGGGACAAGGTGAGTAACTTGTCTGTGGATTCAGCGAGCAGGTAAGCCGCGCCGCTGCACGCTCTGCACATCTACCCCGAGCGTGACTCGGGGATACCGATCCTGGCATGGAAAAACCACCCCGAGTCACGCTCTGGGATACCGCCAGGGAGGTTAAAAAATAGAAAGCATTGCAAAAAAAATGTAAAAAAAATAAATAAAAAAATTGTAAAAAAAAAAAAATACTGACACATGTGCCACTGTCACATGAGATTAAAAAAAAACGTATCGGCAATCGGTGAGTACTTGAAAAAAAGTATCGGGACAATACCAAACTCAGATTTTTTTTAATATTATCTGTTTAATGAAACAATATATTTAAAGTGTTACTAAAGGTAATTTTTTTTTGTTAAGCCCTGTACACACGGGCAAGAATCTCGTCAGGAAAAAAACGTTGTTGCTGCCCAAGCGTACAGACTCTCCTTTCAAAAGAACCGCGGTTCTCTTGAAAGGCAAGAACGCGGTGACGTAATCGCGCACGACAAGCACGCGCTCGTCACATTCGATCCTGTCGCTACCATCGTGCTGCACCCTACCTATGCCTAGGAAGCTGCCGTGCATGCGCCAAAGTCATTTCGAGCATGCGCGGGTTTCCACGGGGACCAGGTAAGTATACACACTCTCGGGTTTCTCTATTTTTCTCGTCTAGATTCTGGGCAGTTTTCTTGTCGAGAAACCTGAAAGCCTCGTACATACGCTCGGTATACTCGGCAAGAAAGCTCTGCCAGCAGTTTTCTTGCTGGTTCTTGCCGAGTAAACCGAGCGTGTGTACTAGGCTTCAGAATAATAAACATGTTATACTCACCTGCTCTATACAATGGTTTTGTGGCCCTGGACATCCTCTTCTAGGGTCCTCCACCGGTGATCTTCTTTGTGTACCCCCATCTGTAATATGCTGTTCAATTTTGGGCTCCATTTCTCAAAAAGGATATCGGGGAACTGGAGAAAGTGCAGGGAATGGGCAACCAAACTGATAAGAGGCATGGAGGAGCTCAGCTATGAGGAAAGATTAGAGGAACTGAATTGATCCACTCTTGAGATTAAGGGGGGGATATGATCAACATGTACAAATATATAAGAGGTCCATACAGTGGACTTGGTGTTGAGTTATTCACTTTACGGTCAATACAGAGGACACAGGGACACTCTTTACGTCTAGAGGAAAAGAGATTTCATCTCCAAATACGGAAAGGTTTCTTCACAGTAATGCCGCGTACACACGATAGGTTAGTCTGAAGAAAACGGTCCATCAGACTAACCTATCGTGTGTACGCAGCATAAGAGCTGTGAAAATGTGGAACAGACTCCCTCCAGAGGTGGTTCTGGCCAGCTCAGTAGATTGCTTTAAGAAAGGTCTGGATACTTTCCTAAATGTACAGAATATAACTGAGTACTAAGATTTGTAGGTAAAGTTGATCCGGGGAAAATCCAATTGCCTCATGGGGGATCAGGAAGGAATTTTTTCCCCTGCTGTAGCAAATTGGATCATGCTCTGCTGGGGTTTTTTTTGCCTTCCTCTGGAGCAACTGTGGGTATAGAATTGGGTTCATGGGATTGTACGATATATTTTTTTTTTTTTATGGTTGATGGTTTAGATGGATTTGTGTATTTTTTCAATCGGACTAACTATGTAACTATAGCAAGCCGCCTAATAAGGGGGCACACAGAGCGTCTTTGCTCCTGAGCTTAGCCCTGCCTCCGCTTCCTCCTCACTGAATTTGATTGACAGCAGCAGTGAGCAGAAAGGGGTTATTGTTGACAGCTGACAGCAAGGTCTGAGACCAACATCCATGCAAATGTACATAGTGTGGAATTGTGCAGATCATACTGTGAAATAACCCCCTCCCCTGACCCAAAGCACCCACCCCCCATGTTGAGGGAATGTAGCCTAGTATGGTTCAGGGGGGGGCGTTTGCTTACCCCCCCCCCTTTCCTGAACTGGCAGCCTGCATGCTCGGACGAATAGGGGTCTCGTATGGATTTTGGGGGGGGCTCCATGCTATTTTTACGGTCAATACAGAGGACACAGGGACACTCTTTACGTCTAGAGGAAAAGAGATTTCATCTCCAAATACGGAAAGGTTTCTTCACAGTAATGCCGCGTACACACGATAGGTTAGTCTGAAGAAAACGGTCCATCAGACTAACCTATCGTGTGTACGCAGCATAAGAGCTGTGAAAATGTGGAACAGACTCCCTCCAGAGGTGGTTCTGGCCAGCTCAGTAGATTGCTTTAAGAAAGGTCTGGATACTTTCCTAAATGTACAGAATATAACTGAGTACTAAGATTTGTAGGTAAAGTTGATCCGGGGAAAATCCAATTGCCTCATGGGGGATCAGGAAGGAATTTTTTCCCCTGCTGTAGCAAATTGGATCATGCTCTGCTGGTTTTTTTTTTGCCTTCCTCTGGAGCAACTGTGGGTATAGAATTGGGTTCATGGGATTGTACGATATATTTTTTTTTTTTTATGGTTGATGGTTTAGATGGATTTGTGTATTTTTTCAATCGGACTAACTATGTAACTATAGCAAGCCGCCTAATAAGGGGGCACACAGAGCGTCTTTGCTCCTGAGCTTAGCCCTGCCTCCGCTTCCTCCTCACTGAATTTGATTGACAGCAGCAGTGAGCAGAAAGGGGTTATTGTTGACAGCTGACAGCAAGGTCTGAGACCAACATCCATGCAAATGTACATAGTGTGGAATTGTGCAGATCATACTGTGAAATAACCCCCTCCCCTGACCCAAAGCACCCACCCCCCATGTTGAGGGAATGTAGCCTAGTATGGTTCAGGGGGGGCGTTCGCTTACCCCCCCCTTTCCTGAACTGGCAGCCTGCATGCTCGGACGAATAGGGGTCTCGTATGGATTTTGGGGGGGGCTCCATGCTATTTTTACGGTCAATACAGAGGACACAGGGACACTCTTTACGTCTAGAGGAAAAGAGATTTCATCTCCAAATACGGAAAGGTTTCTTCACAGTAATGCCGCGTACACACGATAGGTTAGTCTGAAGAAAACGGTCCATCAGACTAACCTATCGTGTGTACGCAGCATAAGAGCTGTGAAAATGTGGAACAGACTCCCTCCAGAGGTGGTTCTGGCCAGCTCAGTAGATTGCTTTAAGAAAGGTCTGGATACTTTCCTAAATGTACAGAATATAACTGAGTACTAAGTTTTGTAGGTAAAGTTGATCCGGGGAAAATCCAATTGCCTCATGGGGGATCAGGAAGGAATTTTTTCCCCTGCTGTAGCAAATTGGATCATGCTCTGCTGTTTTTTTTTTTTTGCCTTCCTCTGGAGCAACTGTGGGTATAGAATTGGGTTTATGGGATTGTACGATATATTTTTTTTTTTTTTATGGTTGATGGTTTAGATGGATTTGTGTATTTTTTCAATCGGACTAACTATGTAACTATAGCAAGCCGCCTAATAAGGGGGCACACAGAGCGTCTTTGCTCCTGAGCTTAGCCCTGCCTCCGCTTCCTCCTCACTGAATTTGATTGACAGCAGCAGTGAGCAGAAAGGGGTTATTGTTGACAGCTGACAGCAAGGTCTGAGACCAACATCCATGCAAATGTACATAGTGTGGAATTGTGCAGATCATACTGTGAAATAACCCCCTCCCCTGACCCAAAGCACCCACCCCCCCATGTTGAGGGAATGTAGCCTAGTATGGTTCAGGGGGGGCGTTCGCTTACCCCCCCTTTCCTGAACTGGCAGCCTGCATGCTCGGACGAATAGGGGTCTCGTATGGATTTTGGGGGGGCTCCATGCTATTTTTTTTTTTTTTTACATTTTGGAGTGGGGTTCCCCCTCAAGATCCATACCGGACCTGAAGGGGCTGATTTCTATTAATTTGGCATGAGGTTTCATCTATACCAGAGCCAAAGGAATAGTTTTGGTTGGTCAAAGGACAAGTCGCAACCATCTCAAAGTCAGATCAAAATTGGATCCCGTTCATTGAAGTCGCATGGCAAAGTCGGATCGGAAGCCGCGCAACTTCCATATCGGATCAGTGTGAACATAGCCTAAAGCAGACATTACATTTGCTTTCAGGTTACTCCCAATCCACTCAATGTGCTTCAAGAATGTGTATGAGAAAGTGTAACAAGTCAGGGGTATCCAGAGCATAATCTAAACAAGATAGAACTCTATATGTTTTTGACTGGGAAGAACACTCTCTGCCAATGTGGAACGTCCACCGCCAAATATTAATTTAGTCTATAGCACATATAGGTCATACACCATGGGTGCTCAACCTGTGGCCCTCCAGCTGTTGCGGAACTACAAGTCCCATGAGGTATTGCAAGATTGACAGTTACAAGCATTTCTCCCAAAGGCAGAGGCACAATGGGACTTGTAGTTCTGCAACAGCTGGAGGGCCACAGGTTGAGCACCCATGCCATACACCAATTAACAAAACACCTGGGTTCAGACTGGAGGGGCCAAAGCCTGTCCAGAGCTGAATGCAGGACTGCGTTAAAAGGACAGTCATACATTTAGGAAACTGCCATATCTAAGTATCTATTTCCTCAAACAAGACTAAAGGAAGTGGGGGGTGTAACATAAATGACCACCAGCAGCAGAGGTACATTAAACATTTTGTAGTAAACCAATATATATTGACCCCGAGAGTTGGAGGAGGTTTCAAGACATTGGAATGGGAGCTGTTTTCGAATCAGTATAGAGATACCCCAAGCATAATTCGAATAAGTGGAATTGAAGCCCTGGACAACCCAGCACCTTTTCAAAGCTAATGCACCGTACACACGATCAGATTTTCCATCTGAAAAACCTTGGATGTTTTTTCTGACGGAATTCCGCTCAAGCTTGGCTTGCATACACACGGTCACACAAAAGTTCTCTGAACTGTCTGCCGGCAAGAACGCGGTGACGTACAACACTACGAAGAGCTGAGAAAATGAAGTTCAATGCTTCCGAGCATGCGTCAAATTGTTTCCGAGCATGCGTTGGAATGTTGCGTGTCGGAATTGCTACAGACGATCAGATCTCAATCTTTTGTTGGTGGAAATTCCGACAGCAAAAAGTCTGATGGAGCATACACAAGGTCGGAATTTCCGTTCAAAAGCTCCCATCGGATGTTTGCTGTCGGAAAATCCGATCGTGTTTATGGGGCATAAGATTTTAGAACCTACTAAGCGGGTTTCTCGTAGACAAAGAATGTGGGGCCAACTAGTTTTTAAAAATTCGAACACACTAGCCCTTTTATAATTGAAATTTAGGCCCTTACATTCCATGAGATAAAAGTACAGTAGATGCCATAATTGGGTAAAGTTGTGTAGCACGGTGTAGGGGAGCCCGGAACACCCAACCCAAAATAAGGTGACATTATACAATTAAGAGGGGGGAAAAGGAAGCACAGTACATTCATGCACTCAAACAAATGACAACACCCAGAATATAAGCCCCAAACTCGGGACAAGGGGGAGCTCTGCGGACCCTAATGTAAAGGGGAACTTTGATGTAAAGGGGAATGCTACGAACTATATTGTAAGGGGGGATGATGTGTAAGGTGGTCTCTCATTAACAGAGCCCCCCCCACATCAAATCCACAGATTTACCCTTACATCACGGTTTGCATTGTTCTCCTTTACATCAGGGTCTGCAGAGTTCCCCCTTGCACTGTAAGGGGGATTCCTGCAGACTCTGATGTAAAGAGGAACTCTAAAGAAATGGATTTAAGGGGGAACCCCAGGAACTCTGATATGGGGAGGGGACTCTGGTGACCCTAGACCACCTTCCGCAGAGTGAATACACTATGGTAAAGAGTGTGGAATATGAGTGGAACAAGTGAACTTAGCCTTTACACATTTACACATTCATTTGCAATATCTGATTCATATACCCAACTAGAAAAATAAAAATGTTCTAACATTTTTGTCCTCAAAAAACATACTTTGTTCAAATGCATTTTCGAAAAAAAGCACACACGGTAGTGAAAGCAAACGATATTGCCATCATGTAATGACCGGATTTTAAACGATAAATCGTTCAATGGACATAAATGCATCAGTTTCTCGTTTGTTTTTTGCTTCTGGGTCACATGTGTGCAGTACCAACAGTTACATTTTTAACGGGCGAGAGACACATTAACCTTTCAATCTATCATCTGTTTGGCAGACATTCTTCAAACTTTTCCTTAGATTGTTTGGCTCAAAAACATCACAACCGGTTTTAAATTTGTGCCCATTAACTGGATGAAAAACGAATGAACAGTCTAAATGACAGATTATTGCATGATTTTTCCTCTAGTGTATGGGCACCATTATGTCTATCATATGTATCAAAAGGGGATCGATTCTGATTAATCTTTCTTGTATCATTGATATAGTGTTATGTTTTCTTTCCTCCACCCCCACCCCCCCTTCCTAATGGAAGGTGCTTCTATATAAATGGAGCCGTGGGTGGGGCTGATGGTTGGATTAAAATATGCAATATGTTTAATATATTTTTCTGTACATTCTCATTCAGTCACAACCAATTAAACCTCTGAAGAAGACCATTAAGGTCGAAACACGTTAGGATACGGTTTATACATGAAATATATGTATTCAGCTGTATAAATGATTTGTTGTGTACTGTAAAATATTATATGAACTTTTATGTCTTTTGTAATGCCGCAACTCATATCCTATTTATATTTCCCCACTTCCCCTTTTGATACATGTGAATAAATACTTTTTTCACTAATTGCATCTAACTCGTCTAATTGAGCTGCCTAAAAACCCCACCCGGGAAACTTTCTCTGTTGTTCCATTATGTCTATCATAGACTTGTCTTCACTAAAAGATATCTGACAGTCTGATTTTTTTCCTTGTCAGCCAGTCCCTGTCCTCATACAACATGTGGGTGTGTTGATGTCAGTGATGTTTGTGTTGCTGTCACATCCTTCCCACATTACTATACATCAAGGAGCTCAGAAGGATCCTCACTGGTACACATCAGTCACACAGCAATCTTGTATGTTGTACATTCAGAGACAATGATCAGCTTTATCCCATCTGTATTACTTACCTCCTTGCTGATACTTTATTTATCAGGTAAGTATGGTGCAGTCCTTACAATGCTGGTTTCACTGTGATTTTTTATTTTATTATTTTACAACACAAATGACACAACATTAATGAAATAAAGCTGAGCTAATTTTACTTGTTATTGTTTCAGGTTCTGTCCACGGATATAATATAAACTCAACAGACAAGCATCTTTTTGGAGAAACTGGAGAAACAATAACATTATCCTGTACTTACTCCATTAGTAGTACTACTCCATACCTGTTCTGGTATCGTCAGTATCCTCATCAGATACAGTATATTCTTCACCAGGGGGCAAAGAGTTACTCTAACATCAAGAATAATAACATAGAATTGGAGTCTGGAAAGTTTCAATCAGAGACCAGTGACAATCATACAACTTTAACTATCCATCGCCTGTCAGTGTCGGATTCAGCCGTGTACCTGTGTGCTCTGAGTGATGGTGCACAGTGTTACATATCCGCTCAGGAGCAATGCTAAAACTTTCTGTTCACTACATCATCTTCACCACTAGGTGGTGCCACTTCTTCACGGTTATATGATCATCATATTCACCTGAACAGAAATATATTCCTATGCATACAATAACACAGCATATTCATTTCATATTTGCTTAATCCCCAGTGCTTTCCCCAGCGGGGAATACCTTTACCGTTAAGCCCTTCAAGTCGAGGCGCCCCTTACCTACTTAGGGTTTTTGGGTTTGGCTCCACTAGTGAGCCCCCAGACGAGGGACACCGGTATACTGTTGAAAGGCTTCCTCATTCCTATTTTTTTTTTTTTGATCGGAAAATGATTTTATTGAATAAAAAAAAAAACAGCAGAAATTTCAGTTTCGGTTTTGTACATATCCATAACGCATTCAACATTGCAACATCACATAGCATAAGTATAGTGCATGGTGCCACCTTACTCATGCCCCTTCTCGGTCACACAATTCCCTTGGCACAAAATCACCCTGTAGGGCATTGTAGAATCCTATACATTACCAAACTCCCTAGGGCATAGTCCAGGCATATCGAGCCTGGACTATACCCAAACTCCCCTTATGTTGATAAATGCACCGCTCCATAATGAGACCATTTCCCATACATACGGGTTATCCATGAGGTAACTTTGGGCGCAGAGGACGAATTCCATCCCACTAAGATGACCTTTCTAGCCTGGGAATAATGCCCGGGGGAATGCAACTTTAACCATTTCCCATGGGACTCCCAGTACATAGCAAATTGGATCTAAAGGTACATCCTCATTCCTATTTTTGATGATTGGCAAGTCATATTTGAGAGTACATGAAAGAGACAGCTGTAACTTTGAGGGGTGTCAATACTATCCTTGATATCTACACTTGAACTTTGATGTTAGAATTTATGCCTCTCCTACCTGCACTGAGCTCTAATTGATTTACACAGTTTCACTCCTAATAAAATCATCAGCGACTTTGGTCATTTTGGCGGTTGGATCTTTTTTTCCCTCCTCTTCGATCCAGGTGTCACATATGAATGTTAAATGCCATCAATACCCAGAAGTTTATCCCTGTGAAGGATTCATTTCATTCATATTCTGTCTTGTGTGGTGTTACCCTATACCTGGTTTCAAGGCCTATCAGCACCTATCTAGTATGTCCTGAGAAAGCTATTAAATTGCGAAATGCGTTGACAAGCAAGCATGGAGGAGCTTATGGACCTAACCCCTTGATACATATACACATCACCCTTTTTAAACTTTCCATCTACCTAGGCAAAGGAGCCATACCTCCATGTTTGTTTTATTGGGTATCTGTTGACCTTGTCATGTAATAGGGTGTTGTTGAGCCAGAGACAGCTCAAGAGAGTGACAATCAAAAACCAAGATATAAAGTCTCAATGTGTGTACATAAACAAATCAGTAAAGAATATAATTGAAAAAATTCCCCAAAAAAATCCAAAACACTAGGAAGTGAATCCAATTCTGTGGTTAAAGTTGGGACAATATCCAAGTGAAAGAATTCAGGCTTGACCCTTACCAGAAGTAAAGATCCCAAAGGATCAAGAAGAGCCATCCATACTGTAGCCACAAATAGATCCTATATGGAGCGATACAGGGGTTCCTACTTCCGTAGACTCAGCCCAAAGATAGGCGACCCTCAAAGGATCAATTTTGCATGTCAGTGTATAACGATCTACAGCAAGGAGACGCTTGTCAGGCAGGTCATTTTGATCCAGAGGTCAGGTAACCAGGAACCATGAAAAATATGCAAACTCTCATAGTGAAATAACATCAAGGTTTAATCGGTAAAAAAAGTAGAGCACTTACAGTTAAAATGATTAAAAGCAGCAGAGATAAATTGTAGCCGGCCGGCAAACAAACAAACGAGGCACGTCCTCTGTACGCGGTGACGTCAGCACGCCAACCTCCCAACGTTTCGTCTTCGTATAGACTTGGTCACGGGAATGAGGATGCGTGCCGCGTCACCGCGTTAAATACATGCGTTTCATGGGGCGTGTCAGATACCTGATCTTTAACGAGTGCAAGCCCGCCATCTTAAGTGAGGGAACCCAACTGGGCAGAGCCAAAACTCCAATGCTACCATTGGAGTTTTGGCTCTGCCCAGTTGGGTTCCCTCACTTAAGATGGCGGGCTTGCACTCGTTAAAGATCAGGTATCTGACACGCCCCATGAAACGCATGTATTTAACGCGGTGACGCGGCACGCATCCTCATTCCCGTGACCAACTCTATACGAAGACGAAACGTTGGGAGGTTGGCGTGCTGACGTCACCGCGTACAGAGGACGTGCCTCGTTTGTTTGTTTGCCGGCCGGCTACAATTTATCTCTGCTGCTTTTAATCATTTTAACTGTAAGTGCTCTACTTTTTTTACCGATTAAACCTTGATGTTATTTCACTATGAGAGTTTGCATATTTTTCATGGTTCCTGGTTACCTGACCTCTGGATCAAAATGACCTGCCTGACAAGCGTCTCCTTGCTGTAGATCGTTACACACTGACATGCAAAATTGATCCTTTGAGGGTCGCCTATCTTTGGGCTGAGTCTACGGAAGTAGGAACCCCTGTATCGCTCCATATAGGATCTATTTGTGGCTACAGTATGGATGGCTCTTCTTGATCCTTTGGGATCTATACTTCTGGTAAGGGTCAAGCCTGAATTCTTTCACTTGGATATTGTCCCAACTTTAACCACAGAATTGGATTCACTTCCTAGTGTTTTGGACTTTTTTTTGGGAATTTTTTCAATTATATTCTTTACTGATTTGTTTATGTACACACATTGAGACTTTATATCTTGGTTTTTGATTGTCACTCTCTTGAGCTGTCTCTGGCTCAGCTCTTTTTCATTTTTATTTTTATATGGTCACTCATTTATTATTTTTAGCGCAACTCCCACTTTTTAACATTTGACTTTTATGCTGTATAACATTTTGAGTTTGCTGCTTTTTTAAGTTTTTTTTGGTATGCGCATTTTTTCACTTCTTATAATAGGGTGTTGTTGTTTGTTATGTCATTTTAACTTTTTGTAATAAAGACACATTTTTTATAATAGGCACCTCATGATATGCCCAACAAAATCTGAGATTTTTTTACTCTTTCAATCCTTCAATAAATAATACAGCAAATAAATGTCATCTTTGTAAAGTAAAAAAAAAAAAAAATGTTCTGTCTCTTTAAACACTGTAAGAACAGGGAAATACCTGTTGAGCCGGAAACACTGCCCCTGATACACTGAAATCTCAAGCAATGTTATCACACCTAAATTCTCCTCTCCTGGACTACATAACACCTACTCCTTAGATTGTGGATATGATGAGTTGGGGAGGTGTTTTGTAGTCCATTGGAATTCAATTGAGTGGGACTGAAAACATTGCTTTAATATAGCAGGAGCATTGTGTTGTCAGCCCAAACAGGAATTTCGGAGCACACTGGATTTCTGGCAGATCAACAGGTATTCTTTTGTACTTGCAGCATTTTAATGGTATGACACTTTAGCATGTATTGCGGAGATGTACTGAATATATATTTTTTAATGCCGCAGTGACTTACATGATAATATTGGGGGTAATCCACAAAAGGGATACGCCGGCGTATCTACTTATACGCCGTCATATCCCTGTTTCTATCTATGGAACTGATCCACAGAATCAGTTTACCATAGATAGGCAGAAGATCCGACATGTGTAATTGAATTACACTGTCGGATCTTAAGGATGCAATTCTAGGCTGGCCGCTAGGTGGCGAGGCCATTGCGGCTGGCCTAGAATATGCAAATGAACACTTACGGCGGTCCACGAACGTTCCGACGGGTCCGTCGCGCTAAATCTACGTCGTTTACGTCGAGTTACGCCGCGTAAAAATAGGGCTGAGTCCTATTTGACTAAGCCCTATTAAGTATGGCCGTCGTTCCCGCGTCGAAATTTTCAACTCTACGTCGTTTGCGTAAGACGTTCGTGAATGGCGCTGGACGCCATTTACGTTAACGTCTAAGCAAATGACGTCGGAGCGACGTCAGTTAGCGCAATGCACGTCGGGTAAGTTACCCGACAGAGCATGCGCAGTACGTCCGGCGCGGGAGCACGCCTAATTTAAATGGGAATCGCCCATTTGTATTAGGAACGCCTTGCGCCGGACGGAGTTAAGTTACACCGCCGCAAATTTCCAGGTAAGTGCTTTGTGGATCGGAACCTAACTTGGGAGATTTGTGGCAGTGTAACTTAACTCTGAAAAGTTAAGTTGCGCTCGGCGGCTGTGGATCTGGCCCATTTAGTATAACACTAGCATGTATTGTTTATATTGGCTAATTTATAAATAAAACAGCAGTATACTTTTTCAAAGTTTGTACAGTTTATTCGAACCAATAATAAATGTTATGTTATTAGCCATGTTTCCAAAGGCTTACTAAACCTTGGCCCAGATTCACGTACAGCGGCGTATCTTTGTGCGGGCGTAACGTATCCTATTTACGTTACGCCTCCGCAACTTTTACAGGCAAGTGCCGTATTCTCAAACGAAAGTTGCGGCGGCGTAGCGTAAATAGGCCGGCGTAAGCCCGCCTTATTCAAATGTGGTAGATGTGGGCGTGTGTTATGTTAATTTTATGTGACCCCACGTAAATGATGCTTTTTACGAACGGCGCATGCGCCGTCCGTGAAAGTATGCCAGTTTGCATGCTCCGAATTAACCCGCAAGAAGCCAATGCTTTCAACGTGAACGTAAATGACGCCCAGCCCTATTCGCAAACGGCGTAAAATTTTCAAAATTCAACGCGGGAACGACATCCATACTTAACATTGGTACGCCGTATGTACGCCCCATATAGCAGGGGTAACTTTACGCCGGGAAAAGCCTAACGTAAACGGCGTATCTGTACTGCGTCGGCCGGGCGTACGTTCGTGAATTCGTGTATCTAGCTGATTTACATATTTCTACGCGTAAATCAGCGTACACGCCCCTAGCGGCCAGCGTAAATATGCAGTTAAGATCCGACGGCGTAAGAGACTTACGCCGGTCAGATCTAAAACAAATCTATGCGTAACTGATTCTAAGAATCAGGCGCATAGATACGATGGCTCAGACTCAGAGATACGACGGCGTATCTGGAGATACAGCGTCATATCTCCTTTGAGAATCTGGGCCCTTGTCTATACTTGTGTTAAAATGTTAGTAAATACCACTTGAGCAACCTCCTAACTAAATGACACCATACTTATATTTAAAATGACAATTATTTATTGAATATTGAATATTTTTGTTAAGCGTTAAATCACATAAGTATCAAAACGCTACCCGGCGACGGGACCAGGTGCCAATAAATTCTAGTTATTTTCATAAAACATTTAAATGCAATTTCTTCTTTGTGCTGACATACTCCCTATTCTATATGTCCCCCTATAATGCCAGGACCTATGGGGTCCCCTCTATGTGTGCACTTTTACTCTGTACTACAATTGTATGTGAAGCAATCTGAGCAGTCACTTCCTTACTGAGAACCTTTCCCTCTCCTTGGTCCTAAAAACTGTATGTCACTTTCTGTAATTGAAATGTGTGCATTTCCAACCTTGACTGTATGTCTTGGCTCAGCTAGAGAGGAAGGATGTGGAAGCTTTATAATGCTAAATGTCACAGGTTGCTAATGAGGCAAAAGGGACAGAATATTAGGGAGATAATATAAGACACTATCTAAGTTTAATTTGTTTTTATGACTCCCTGCCAGCAGAATTTGTCTACCCTCCTGCTTTTCTTTTCTCCCTCCCTAATCTGTCCTTCCATGGCACAGCCTGTGTCATTCCTGTTGTTTCCTCCCCCCTCAGCAGCAGTAGACTGGCCTCTTGTGAAACTTCCTTAAAGCGGATATTCCACCAAAAAAAAATATTAAAAGCCAGCAGCTACAAATACTGCAGCTGCTGACTTTTAATATAAGGACACTTACCTGTCCTGGAGTCCAGCGGCGTCCGCAGCAGATGACGAGCGATCGCTCGTCACCCTGCTGCTCCCCCCTCCATCCACGCTGAGGGAACCAGGAAGTGAAGCGCTGTGGCTTCACTGCCCGGTTCCCTACGGCGCATGCGCGAGTCGCGCCCGCCGATTGGCTCCCGCTGTGTGCTGGGAGCCGAGTGTTCCCAGCACACAACGGGGGGGCGACGGGATGTGACGCAATGCCCGTCTTTTTCCCGTGAATGCCGGGCCGGAAGTGGGTGCAAATATCTGTCTTTAGACAGGTATCTGCACCCCCCTCCCCCCTGAAAGGTGTCAAATGTGACACCGGAGGGGGGAGGGTTCCGATCAGCGGGACTTCACTTTAGGGTGGAGAACCGCTTTAATACTCTGATCCTCAGCACAGTGCCATGAATCAGGACAACTGAGCATGTGCAGAACAGAGGCAGTGCTATATTGAATTTTAAACAGTATAGGAGCAGTATTAGTGTTTTACAAAGCTATACCAGCAAAAGGGGCCAGCATGAAGTGATCTAGCAGGACTTACATTTCTGACTAAAGTTCCTCTTTAACAAAAAAAACAAACAAAAAAAAGGAAGGCCTAATGTATTGCTGCACTGCACATATGCACACACATGTGGTTTATAGGATTTATTACAGAATCACTCTGTAATAAAGGGATTATGATACCATCCCTGAAATTCATAAAGCCACTTTTATACATATCCAAACTGCATAAGTAAACATATTACGGTGGCTCGAAACTGCCACTAGATGGCATACTTCAAATCAATAATAATCGGATGCAATGCAACACAGAAAACTGAGAATCCCTGGCATCTGTGCCAACACAGAAATAATAAGTAGTATAATGCCGCGTACACATGACCGTTTTTCATGATGTGAAAAATTACAATTTGTTTTAATGTCATTAAAAACAATCGTGTGTGGGCTCCAGAGCATTTTTCATGACGTGAAAAATGGGCATTAAAAATTTAAAACATGCTCTATTTTTTCGCGTCGTTTTTCACGTTGTCGTTTTTCACGTCATAAAAAATGGTCGTGTGTAGGCATTAACAACGTGAAAAAAACGCGCATGCGCTCGTTCTGGTAAAACTAGCGTTCGCAATGGAGTAAGCACATTCATCACGCTGTAACAAACTGAAAAGCACGAAGACTGAAAAGCGCGAATCGTCTCTCACCAACTATATAGTGCCGTTGTGCGTGTTGTACGCCACCGTGCTTTCCTCTAGCATTTTTCTTTCACGATGGTGTGTAGGCAAGGCAGGCTTAACAAGAATCGGGTTGAAAATAACATTGTTTTTTCTAGACCATTAAAAATGGTCGTGTGTACGCGGCATAATTCTTTGACAGGTGCTATCCATTGAGGAAGCATAGTACATCTTTAGTGTGGTGTCGATGCCTCTCTGTTCCTTTGGAGTGTGAGCTTCCTGTGTGGACTACAACCATTCTGTGATGCTGGAGGTGAAAGTAAATGGTTCTTTGAAGCGAACACAATACACTGGTGAAACTAATCTCTGTATTCACTCTCAATCTGACTCATAAAAACCATGTGTTAATCCCTTAATAAAATGGAAATACAGTACATGATTTTCTGATCTGTAGGAAAACTGAAATTGCTTTGGTCACAGAAGGTGCAAGCACCAGGATTTGGCTTTCTGTCATGTCATTTGGCAGCTTCCTAGATAGATCTCCACCTCCCTGACTGTATATTACCCCTCTCTTTTACTATTTAGGCCTCCTGACCCCTGATGCTCCTTGTGTTGTCCCAAGTTACCATCTCTGCACTCTCTGTACCAATGCCAACCCCCTTCCCTATGTAGCGCTACCCCCAAATGAGCCTCTTTAGTTAACCAGTTCTTTCCCAGAATTAGTGTTTAGGAAGCCAGGCCCCAGGCACACACGCGCAATTGTCATTCAAAGTGTGTAAGCGCTGGAAGCTGAACATTGGCCTGGGCAGGAAGGGGTAAAATCGCTCAGTATTAAAGCAGTTAAACATTAATTTGCAATATTTGGTTTTCAATTATGTTTATTGAAAAGATTTATACAAACAGTACAAAAGTATTGCAGCATATTATCATGCATTATCAAACGCGATCAAGGGACCATACATCATTCATGGAATGTAACGCAGGGTCTAACTGAAATATTGACAGTATCGGAAAAGCTCTAGGGTATAAACCAGGGGTGGCAAACTCAAATTCATCGGGGGCCGCATCAGCAGTATGGTTACCCTCAAAGGGCCGGGTGCGCTACGTATACAGTGCAGGGGTCAGGATTGCGCTAAGTACACAGTGCATGGGTCAGGATTGCGCTAAGTACACAGTGCATGGGTCAGGATTGTGCTACGTACACAGTGCAGGGGTCAGTATTGCGCTACGTACAGAGTGCATGGGTCAGGATTGCGCTACGTACACAGTGCAGGGGTCAGGATTGTGCTACGTACACAGTGCATGGGTCAGGATTGCGCTACGTACACAGTGCATGGGTCAGGATTGCGCCTAAAAATTCCTCACATCTGTACTCTATACTACCTTCCTACCTGGACCAGCTCTGGTACCTCCCTGTGTAGGCTGCTCCCTCCCTTTGTATTGGGCTATAGTACCCTTTTTTTTATTGGGCTACATTGGTACCATCCCTCTGTGGGCGGATCTCCTGTGTTATCAGTATTTTTTTTTTTTACTATAACTGGAAAATAGCAGCACACAGTGTAAAACTGCCAGCAATCTCTGCCACAGCATTCAGTGGCATGCAAAATAAGCCGGCATCGCTGGCTGAAAGGACTGGGGAGGCGGGGTGGAGGTGGAGACGGGGCGGTGGTGGAGGTGGAGAAGGAGGCGGGCACCAGATCGGCATTGTAAGCCGTCATGCCTGCAAAAGGAGCGGAGGGGGCGGTGGAGGCAGAGAAGGAGGCGGGCACCAGATCGGCATTGTAAAGTCCTTGAGAGCAATAAGAGCCAGCAAATTAATGTTCAGGCATTTATCCAAAGCAGAAATATTAGCTCTGGATGAACTCTAAGTATATCTAAACCCAGGAACAAAAATATAACATATCTCACGATTTATTTGATGTGGTGTAGTACATTTGTTTTCTTATATCACTCTTTTTGTCTCTTATTTTCACCTGTGATCCTTTCCAAGACACATTTTGCACAGACATGACATCCTATTCATTTGAATGGGCTGTGCCAGTACCGTTCCTCCTGAAAGGGTAGGGAAAAGGTCCCTGCTTTTTTTTTCATTTTTTGGAAACCACAAGTGAAGTATGGTTCCGAGTGCAGGAAGTGTCTGCTGTGATTTCCAGTGTGTGTGGGGGCCATTAGGATAAATTAAGATTTCTTGGGTTTTCTGTGCGGGTGGTTGCGGCTGTAGGGATGGGTACAGACCCACAGCGGGAGCCAGCGGTGGAGGCGGAGACAGGGCGGAGGAGGAGGCGGGCCCCAGAGCAGCATTGTAGGCTGTCTTGGCTGCAGAAAGGAAGGCGGAGGCGGTGACAGGATGGAGGCGGAGACCAGAGTGGCAGCATGAGACGCAGCGTTGGAGGCAGGGGGCGGAGATGGAGCGGCACAGAGTCAGTAATGGGAATATGTAATGATTACATATTCCCCTTACTCTGTGCCGCTCCGTCTCCGCCCCCGCCTCCAACGATGCGTCTCAGGCTGACACTCTGGTCTCTGCCCTGTCCCCGCCTCCGCCTCCCTTTCTGCAGCCAAGACAGCTTACAATGCCGCTCTGGGGCCTGCCTCCTCCTCCACCCTGTCTCCGCCTCCACCGCCCCCTCCGCTCGTTATATCTACATTGTAATCAATGCCTGCTCAGACTGGCCGCTCGCTCGCTGAAACCTGGCAATATGAGGTGGCTGCTGTGCGGGCCACATTACAAGGTGTTTGCCACCCCTGGTATAAACCATACTGCAACCAATTGTAAATAACAAAACAATTAATTCTCACCCTAGGAACCCCAAGTCCAACAAGCCAAGGGTCCCGGGTTCAAAAACATAAGCCTATCATTCTGCTATTACTAACACCTTAACATGAAGACCAGTGTTTGAGAACTTTTGAGAGAAAAGTCGAGGGGTAAAGAGAAAAGTGAAGAGGGGAAAGAGAGAAATAGAAGAGCAACCGTCCAGCGCCCCGAGATCCATCATGTAAGACCATAACTACGTCGCCAGCGTCCTTAGTAAGATATCCAAGCCATGGATCCCAGACTTTATGGAATAACTTCATTTTGTCCTGGACTAGTGCCGTCAGTCGTTCATTTAACCTCAACCAGGACAGTTTCCTTTTAAGGTGATCGAATGGCAGGGCAGCGGACCGCCAATTTCTGGCTATTGTAATTTTTGCTGAATTTGCAATATTTGAAAAATAAAATCTTTCTAACATTTTTGCCTTCAGAATAAAAGAAGAAACTTTATGATTTAGAAAATTGCAGTCACATGGATAAAACAAAGATCTTTGTGCTTTGTGAATTGAGTTTTATGTGTATCATAGTCTTGTCTTCATGAAAAGATATCTGACAGTCTGATGATTTTTATATGTCAGCCAGCCAGTTCCTGTCCTCATACAACATGTGGGTGTGTTGATGTCGGTGATGTTTGCGTTCCTGTCACATCCTTCCCACATTACTATACATCAAGGAGCTCAGAAGGATCCTCACTGGTACACATCAGTCACACAGCAATCTTGTATGTTGTACATTCAGAGACAATGATCAGCTTTATCCCATCTGTATTACTTACCTCCTTACTGATACTTTATTTATCAAGTAAGTATAGGGCAGTCCTTACAATGCTGGTTTCACAGTGATTTTTTATTTTATTTTATGATACAACATGAAAAGTTGGCATGGCTGAACTAATATAATTTCTTATTCTGTTTATATATGTAATATATTCATGATAAACAAACTGCAGAATTACATTTTTAATATGAAATGATTCATGTATATAAAGAAATATGTGTGATCTAATGTTTATTATTCTGTTTCAGATTCTGTTCATGGTAATGCTATAAACTCAACAGACCAGCATTGTTTTGGAGAAATTGGAGACAAAATAACACTATCCTGTACCTACTTCACTAGTATCAATTATCCATACCTGTTCTGGTATCGTCAGTATCCTCATCAGATACAGTATATTCTTCACCAGGGGGCAAAGAGTAGCTCTTTCTTCAAGAATATTAACACAGAGTTGGAGTCTGGAAAGTTCCAATCAGCGAACAGTGACACTCATACAACTTTAACCATCCATGACCTGTCAGTGTCAGATTCAGCTGTGTACCTGTGTGCTCTGAGTGATGGTGCACAGTGCTACATTTATGCCCAGGAGCAATGCTAAAACTTTATGTTCACTACATCTTCATCGCCACCAGGTGGTGCCACGAGCGAGTTTGGGGTGGAGGAACTTGACTGGCCTGCACAAAGTCCTGACCTCAACTCGATAGAACACCTTTGGGATGAATTAGAGTGGAGACTGCAAGCCAGGCCTTCTCATCCAACACCTGAACTCACAAATGCGATTCTGGAAGAATGGTCAAACATTCCCATAGACACACTCCTAAACCTTGTGGAGAGCCTTCCCAGAGGAAATTACTAAATGGTGCTTATTGTCCAAAAAGGAGGAGTTATTGCCCACATCCCTAAACTAGATAAATTGCAAACAGAGGGAATTTTCCTCTAAGTGGGACTTTAAGGGGCAGTACTCCTCTACAGATCAAGACCATAAATATAAAAAAATATTCTTTTATTTGAAAAAGGTTAAAAGTAGGATATACAGTACAGAGAGTGTACAGGATGCAAATACAAAGATATGCAACAATACAATACAGTTGGAGACAACCACTGCTCTGCAACAGAGATGACCCAACGCGATTCGAGTTAGTGATATTTGTTCTCTTCTTCAGGCGTAGGTGGTTAAACACAGGACGTAAATACGTCTATAATTGATAAAAGACAAGTATAAGAATATACGCATTGTAAAACAAGCAAAACATCGAAAATGCAGTAGTGTGAATCCACTGACTCTGAATCCATGAATAAAAAAATCAATGATCTTGCATCCACGTTAAAACATTTGGAAGAGTTGAAAAGTTGTAGCTAGTAGAGCTGCAAAGGTTGGGCCAAATCATTATTGAATTATATGGACTAAGACTGGGATGTCATTAAAGTTCATGTGCATTGTCGGAATTATTGGAGTTAAAAGAATATATGAGGCCTTTATATTAAATATTTTTCATATATATGTTATAAATAGGGTTGTCCCGATACCACTTTTTTAAGACCGAGTACAATTACTGATACTTTTTTTCAAGTACTCGCTGATACCGATTACCGATACTTTTTTTTAATTTCATGTGACAGTAGTTTATTTATTTTTTACAATTATTTTTTTTCAAAAGTTGAAACTAAGTTCATGAATAGACATTGTTACTAGAGTTTTTTTTTTTTTTAAGGACCCAGTGTACCATCTTCCCAGGAAATAAATCTTGAGAGGTCTTGGTTAAATAAACAAGATAAGGAGTTGCCTGAGATGGTGTAGGTCTCAGATATCACTGAACCGAAAAACAAATTTATTTTCTTCTTAAACTGAAGTAAGGAAAGAGATGTATTTTAACATGGGATAAAAAGTGTTTTGTATTACTTAAAGTGGAGTTCCACCCATAAATATAACATTACATCAGTAGTTTTAAAAAAATGTCATTAGTCCTTTACGAATTTTTTTTTTTTTTTTTTAGATGCCTTCAAAGTGTTGTTGCTATGCAGAATAGTTAATCTTCCCACTTCCTGCACCTAGGTGCTTAATGCTTCCTAACCTACACCGCACAGACTCCTGGGAATATAGTGGGTGTAACTTTCCAGGAGTCTGTGCACTCCCCAGTCTCAAAGAATCATGTGACTTGGACAGCACAGGTGCTGAAACCTGATCTGACACTGCTTGTGCAGCACTGAGCATGTGCAAGGTCTGCAAGGCTGAAATCCAGGAAGTCATACAGTCTGGCTTCATGATGCCCACACTTAAGATGGCCCCAGTCAATTTCAATTTTATAAAGTGTCTAAATGCTGTAACAACCTAACAAAACGGACCTTAGTTTACAGACTAACTTTACTTGAATACATTAAGCTTGTGTATTACAGGGGTATTTATATTTAGAAAGTGAAATTGTGTCCGGAACTCCGCTTTAAGTACAAGTAATATATTAACCAAAGTTAATTACATGGTATTATAATATTGAACTACTTATACATAACATATACATAATTTAGCGAATAACGTCACATATATTACGGTAATTGATGTATTTTAATAATGCTTTTCTTTCATATGTTTATAAAGTATCTGTTTTAATATCCATAAAAATATTTAATACATATATATTATCATAATAAGGGTTACCAATATGAGATCCTATGAAAAGTTTCAAAGTATTAGAAGCTGCATTTGTAAACTGAAACACAGGGTTAAATTCCAATGATCTGAGTTTCAAGGAATTTAACAAACCCCAGCTAATTGTGTGGGGTATATTTTCTCAGGTATATATATTTAAACAGGAGACGAGATGGCTAGGGAAATTGACACATGATTGTCAACCATTAGACAATTAATGGTGTTTTACTAAGCCAAGGTCAGAAGGTCATAAAAATAACATTAGAAGTAATTTCTTATACAAGACTGCCTCTAGAGTTTGAAAAGAGTAAGAATTCAAGATGGCCACCAGACTTGGTTGTCATGGTAACATAGAAACAGCTCGTCATCTTCCATCATCAATTACGTAGTAGTGACACATACGCACACTTTTTGGGTGGGATAAAAAGGAGTTACAGATAGCAGTGAAGGATGCTAGGGAAAAACTGGAATGCAGAGGCTAGAATGTGAGGAGATGCAAAGCTAAAGAGAGATCTCTGAGGAATCTGGACAGAGACTGGGAGAAGTGGCTCCAGTGATTGTGGGAGTCTGGGGGTGGGGGCTTATCAGAATCTATAAGCCCCCTTTAACAAGGAGCCCCCCATATCCTGCCCCCCTATGTGAATGGGTATGGGGTACATTGTACCCCTACCCACTCACCAAAAAAAGTGTCAAAAAGTAAAAAACAAAAAAAACACAATAGACAGTTTTTGACAATTCCTTAATTAAAAAACAGATATCCATCCATCTTCAATCACGCCACCTGACAGACCTGACAAATCGAAAAAACAATGTACTACTCTGGGGGAGAGTGATCAGAGATTTTTTATTTTTTTTTACACTTTAATTGCTGTTTGCAATGATGATCACTGTAACAGCAAAACAGCAATGTCATGAATGGGTTACATTCATAGCAACTTGTCATTACTAGTTATCTGTGATTGGCTACAGGTAATCACATGGTACAGTGTGCTGTGATTGGCCCAGGTACCATATGATAGCTGTGGGCCAGGAACTCTGAAGTGGGGGAGGGGACTCTGGTCACCACACACCTTCCACAGGGTGAATAAACTAAAGCCTCATTCACACAATTGGATTTTCTGCAGACAAAGCGTAGGACTTTTGTCCGAAGGGCATTGGCCAAGAATTTGTCTTGCATACAAACGGCACACAATTTTTCGGCCAACAAACAAGAATGTAGTGACGTACTAGACGTACTACCTGTTTTTTCAGCTCTTTAGCGCCACCCTTTGGGCACCTTCTGCTAATGTTGTGTTATGGTTAGCATTGCTTCCAGGCATGCGTGTTTATACTTTGGACTTTTGTCCGATGGACTTGTGTACACACGCTCAGAAAATCCAGCAACAAACGGAAGATGTTAAAGCCTGCCATCCAACATTTGTCTACGGAAAATCTGACAATTGTCCGATGGAGCTTATAAACGGTCGGATTTTCCGCCAACAGCCTGTCATCACACAATACCCTTTGGAAAATCCAATTGTGTGTATGAGGCTAAGACCCCATACACACTAATAGATTTTCTGCAGATTTTTGTCTTCAGATTTACCAAAACCATGTAGTGTAAGGTGATGCCTGATTGCATACAAATTGAAACTCCTAAGGGTTGACCTCACATTATATGGTTTTGGTAAATCTGAAGTCAAAAATCTGCAGAAAATCTAATAGTGTGTATTGGGCTTTAAAGGAGTTGTAAAGGTTTGTTTTTTATTTTCTAATTAGGTTAATTTCAGCTAGTGCATTGTTGGTTCACTTACCTTTTCCTTCGATATCCCTTCTAAATGTTTTTTTTCTTTGTCTGAATTTATCACTTCCTGTTCCTTCTCAGTAAGCTTGCCCCCATCATCCGAGCCGTTCTGGCTGGGGGTTAGTCAGCGTGCTCATCCCCTCCCTTGGGACTACATGCCTGCGGGGAGATGCTGTGTGAGAAATTCAGACAAAGAAAAAAAACATTAATGCCTTGTATACACGATCGGTTTTCCCGGTGGTAAAAAGTCAGCCGGGAAAACCGAGGACCTGCTCGGTAGCTTTTCCTCCTACACACGGCTGGGCTTCCCGACAGGAAAACTGCCATGAGAGCTTTGGTCGGGAAACCCGGCCGTGTGTATGCTCCACCACAGGTTTTCCCCATAGGGAAACTGCTGGCTTAAAAATGGCTGGGAATCCTGGCGGGAAAAAAGAGAACATGTTCTATTTTTTCTGTTGGAAAAACTGCGATGGAGCATACACACGGCCGGGATTCCCGGGCAAAAGCTCTCATGGCAGTTTTCCTGCCAGGAAAACCGGTTGTGTGTACGAGGCATTAGAAGGAAAATGAAAGGAAAACGTAAGTGAACCAACAATGCACTAGCTTAAAGGGTCACTAAATGACTGTTTACAGGGTATAGAGACATAATAGTTAACTGATTCCTTTTAAAAATGATTAAAAATAGATAAAAAACAATCATATAATGTACCTGCAGTTTAGTTTCGTTTTTGCTGTTGTTTCCTGGTTCTCTGATGTACAGAGCAAGAGAGCCAATAGAGGGCAGTGATGCTTTGTAAAAAGAAACTGGATTGGTGCTGACACACAGCAATCACACCTCCTTGATTAGTCACCACAGTGAGAAATCTCCCAGTACTGTGGTGATCAGGAAACAGACAACCAGGAAGTGTCCAGAACAAAGAGGAATTACAGCAACATCAAAGCAAAAACAAACAATGAGGACATAAACCAGGACTGCAGTAAGGTAAAGGAAGCTATTTAGCTAAAAAAAAAAAATCCTTTAGCGACCCTTTAAAGGAACCTATTTAGAAAAAAAAAAAAAACCTTTACAACCCTTTTAAGGTAAGGGGGTGGAAGATGTTCCAAAAGTAAACTTAGCCTTTAGGCCCTTTTCAAACTGGGGCGATTTGCACTAAAAATAGCGCCTGCGAACCAACCTAAAAAGTGGCTGCTGTTTCTCCAGTGTGAAAGCCCGAGGGCTGGCAGCACCGCTCCAAAACTCCTGCTAGCTGCATCTTTGGAGTGGTGAAGGAGCGGTGTGTTTACCGCTCCTCCACCGCTCCTTCCCATTGAAAGCAATGGGAGACCGCGGATATACCGCCGGCAATGCAGAGGCGCATTACCGGCGGTATTAACCCCTTTTTGGCCACTAGCGGGGGGTAAAACCGCTTAAACAAAGATCCTTATCTTGGTATGTTAGCTTTGTGATTAGAGTCTTATGTGTGTCATAGTCTTCATGAAAAGATATCTGACAGTCTGATGCTTTTTATGTCAGCCAGTCCCTGTGGGTGTGTTGATGTCGGTGATGTTTGTGTTGCTGTCACATCCTTCCCACATTACTATACATCAAGGAGCTCAGAAGGATCCTCACTGGTACACATCAGTCACACAGCAATCTTGTATGTTGTACATTCAGAGACAATGATCAGCTTTATCCCGTCTGTATTACTTACCTCCTTACTGATACTTTATTTATCAAGTAAGTATGGGGCAGTCCTTACAATGCTGGTTTCACAGTGATTTTTTATTTTTATGATACAACATGAAAAATGAATATGGCTGAACTAATATAATTTATTATTCTGTTTCAGATTCTGTTCATGGAAATGCTATAAACTCAACAGATCAGCATTTTTTTGGAGAAATTGCAGCAACTATAACAATATCCTGCACCTACTCCACTATTAGCGATACTCCATACCTGTTCTGGTATCGTCAGTATCCTCATCAGATACAGTATATTCTTCACCAGGGGGCAAAAAGTAGCTCTTACTTCAAGAATATTAATACAGAGTTGGAGTCTGGAAAGTTCCAATCAGAGAACAGTGACACTCGTACGTCTTTAACCATCCATCGCCTGTCAGTGTCAGATTCAGCTGTGTACCTGTCAGGGGTCAAGTCCTGGGGAAAAAAGTGTGGGAACTCCCACCCAAGATCCACTCCCCCACCAAAAAAAAAAAAAATGATACGCTCATATGCATATATATTTCACAGAAAATACAGTGCAACATTTATTGTAACGTGCCCGTTTACAAAAAAAAAAAATATGATGTCAACCCCCCTGATGTAATCCCCCTAATGTAACCCCCCTGATGTAATCCCCCTAATGTAACCCCCCTGATGTAACCTCCCTAATGTAACCCCCCCTGATGTAACTCCCCCTGTGTAATCCCCCTAATGTAACCCCCCTGATGTAATCCCCCTAATGTAACCCCCCTGATGTAATCCCCCTAATGTAACCCCCCTGATGTAATCCCCCTAATGTAACCCCCCCTGTGTAATCCCCCTAATGTAACCCCCCTGATGTAACCTCCCTAATGTAACCCCCCCTGATGTAACTCCCCCTGTGTAATCCCCCTAATGTAACCCCCCTGATGTAATCCCCCTAATGTAACCCCCCTGATGTAACTCCCCCTGTGTAATCCCCCTGATGTAACCCCCCTGATGTAACTCCCCCTGTGTAATCCCCCTAATGTAACCCCCCTGATATAATCCCCCTGATGTAACCCCCCCCTGTGTAATCCCCCTGATGTAACCCCCCTGATGTAACCCCCCTAATGTAATCCCCCTAATGTAACCCCCCTGATGTAACTCCCCCTGTGTAATCCCCCTAATGTAACCCCCCTGATGTAATCCCCCTAATGTAACCCCCCTGATGTAACTCCCCCTGTGTAATCCCCCCTGATGTAACTCCCCCTGTGTAATCCCCCTAATGTAACCCCCCTAATGTAACCCCCCTGATATAATCCCCCTGATGTAACCCCCCCCTGTGTAATCCCCCTGATGTAACCCCCCTGATGTAACCCCCCTAATGTAATCCCCCTAATGTAACCCCCCTGATGTAACTCCCCCTGTGTAATCCCCCTAATGTAATCCCCCTGATGTAACCCCCCTGATGTAACCCCCCTGATGTAACTCCCCCTGTGTAATCCCCCTGATGTAACCCCCCTGATGTAACTCCCCCTGTGTAATCCCCCTGATGTAACCCCCCTGATATAATCCCCCTGATGTAACCCCCCCCTGTGTAATCCCCCTGATGTAACCCCCCTGATGTAACCCCCCTAATGTAATCCCCCTAATGTAACCCCCCTGATGTAACTCCCCCTGTGTAATCCCCCTAATGTAACCCCCCTGATGTAATCCCCCTAATGTAACCCCCCTGATGTAACTCCCCCTGTGTAATCCCCCTGATGTAACCCCCCTGATGTAACTCCCCCTGTGTAATCCCCCTGATGTAACCCCCCTGATATAATCCCCCTGATGTAACCCCCCCCTGTGTAATCCCCCTGATGTAACCCCCCTGATGTAACCCCCCTAATGTAATCCCCCTAATGTAACCCCCCTGATGTAACTCCCCCTGTGTAATCCCCCTAATGTAATCCCCCTGATGTAATCCCCCTAATGTAATCCCCCTGATGTAACTCCCCCTGTGTAATCCCCCTAATGTAATCCCCCTGATGTAACTCCCCCTGTGTAATCCCCCTAATGTAATCCCCCTAATGTAACCCCCCCTGATGTAACTCCCCCTGTGTAATCCCCCTAATGTAATCCCCCTGATGTAACCCCCCCTAATGTAACCCCCCCTGTGTAATCCCCCTAATGTAGCCCCCCTGATGTAACTCCCCCTGTGTAATCCCCCTGATGTAACTCCCCCTGTGTAATCCCCCTGATGTAACTCCCCCTGTGTAATCCCCCTAATGTAATCCCCCTGATGTAACTCCCCCTGTGTAATCCCCCTAATGTAACCCCCCTGATGTAATCCCCCTAATGTAACCCCCCTGATGTAATCCCCCTAATGTAACCCCCCCTGATGTAACTCCCCCTGTGTAATCCCCCTAATGTAATCCCCCTGATGTAACCCCCCTAATTTAACCCCCCCCTGTGTAATCCCCCTAATGTAACCCCCCCCCCCCCTGTGTAATCCCCCTAATGTAACCCCCCCCCTGAAATCCACCCTAATGTAACCCCCCCTGTGGAATCCCCCTAATGTAACACCCCCCCTGTGTAATCCCCCTAATGTAACCCCCCCTGTGTAATTACTAATGCCCCTAATGTAGCCCCCCCTGTATATCTGCCCATTGTGAGTATAGTAATATCTCTCCCCTCCCCACATTTACAGACCTTAGACGCGCTGTCTGTCATGTGGCTTTCTCCACATGGATGTCCCTCCTCCTAGGCTCCTCCTCCTGTTGTGGATGTACTGTCGGTGTAGAGGAGGAGCCTAGACTCTGTCGGCTGTGACGAGGGTAATTGTGATAGGCAGCCGGCACCTCTCCCCGCCTGTCTGTCACAATAATAGGGGATTGCAGTTCCCGGAAGACATGCGGGCGCCGAGCACTAAGCTTTCTCCTCCTCCCTTCAAAGCAAAGTAACTGGAGTGCACAGGGAAGGAGGAGGAGAGAGCTGCGGCGCCTCGCTCAATCCAGCACTGTGCCAGGTGTCACCCGGGTGCGGAGCGCCCCCTCCCCCGCTCCCGCCTTGCAACACCGCTGCTCAGGTCGACAAAGATCGGCACGGGCGGCTCGAGTCCTGCAACGGGAACGACGTTCCTACAGTGAAAAAAGTGGAGGGACGTCGTTCCCATGCGTTCCCGCAGGACTCGAGCCCTGGTACGTGCTCTGAGTGATGGTGCACAGTGTTACATATCTGATCAGGAGCAATGTTAAAACTCTCTGTTCACTACATCATCTTCACCACCAGGTGGTGCCACTTCTTCATGGTTATATGATCATCATATTAACATGAACTGAAATATATTCTCATGCATACAATAATACAGCATAGTCATTTTTATCCCACAGTGCTCTCAATGTATGTCTGGGCAAAAAACATTCAGGGCCAGATTCTCGTAGATCCGGCGTATCTCTGCGGCGGCGTAACGTATGTCATTTACGTTACGCCGCCGCAAGTTTTACAGGCAAGTGCTTTATTCACAAAGCACTTGCCTGTAAAGTTGTGGCGGCGTAGCGTAAATCTCCCCGGCGCAAGCCCGCCTAATTCAAATTAGCCGGGTAGGGGACGTGGAGCATTTAAATTAAGTGCGTTCCCGCGCCGAAGGTACTGCGCATGCGCCGTCCGGAAGATATCCCAGGGTGCATTGCTCCAAATGACGTCGCAAGGACATCATTGGTTTCGACGTGAACGTAAATGGCGTCCAGCCCCATTCACGGACGACTTACGCAAACAGCGTAAATTTTTAAATTTTGACGCGGGAACGATGGCCATACTTAACATTGGTTGCCCCTCATATAGCAGGGGCAACTTTACGCCGCGCAAACCTAACGTAAACGTCGTAACTTCACTGCGTCGACCGCGCGTACGTTCGGGAATTCGCGTATCTAGCTAATTTGCATACTCGACGGGGAAAACGACGGAGGCGACACCTAGCGGCCAAAAAAAAAATTACATTTAGGATCAGACAGGCGTAAGAGCCTTACGCCTGTCGGATCTAATGGATATCTATGCGTAACTGATTCTAAGAATCAGTCGCATAAATACGACGGCCCAGATTAGGACTTACGACGGCGTACATGGCGTTGCGCCGTCGTAAGCCCTTTGAGAATCTGGGCCTCAGTATTTTTCTGTGATACATGCACATTTTCCATGTTCCGTCTCTTTATAAACACTGCAAGAACAGGAAGATACCCGTTGAGCTGATAACACTGTCCCTGATACACTGAGATCTCAAGCAATGTTAACGCACCTGAGTTGGGGAGGTGTTTCTGTAGTCCATTAGAATAGAACTGAGTGGGGCTGACAACATTGCTTTGCATTTCAATACAGCAGGAGCATTGTGTGGTCAGCCCAAACAGGAATTCAGGAGCACACTGAATTTATGGCAGATCAACAGGTATTCTTCTGTAGTTGCAACATTTTATTTTTATGACACTTCAGAAATATACATGTATTGCGGAGATGTACTGAATGTATATATTTTTAAATGTTATTCTGACATACAATATAATATTTAGTATAAGGCCTCATGCACACTATAGTATCATTAGCTGTAGCTGTAGAATGAGTTTTTCAGCGTTTTTGCAGTAGCGTTTTTTAGCTGTAGCGTTTTTTATTTTTTAAACTTCCACAAGAGCTTATGGCTCAAAAAAACGCTGATACATGCAGAATAGCTGAGTTTTTTCAGGTTTTCAAGCTTTTTTTTTTTAGCTTTTTTCAGATTTAGAGCATTTTTACAGCTGACAAACTCAAAATACACTATTTCTGTTTTTTGTTTTTTCAGCCAGAAAGCACCCTGCCAAAAACTGCTGATAACAGCCTATGTGTGCATGGACACATGACTTAACATGCTGGGGAGTTTATTGGCTGCAGAAAAAAACGTCTGAAGCCAAAAAGAACAGCTTTAAAAACATCCAGTGTGCATGAGGTCTAAAGCCTCGAACACACGATCGGATTTCCCGAGGGGAATTGTGTGATGACAGGCTGTTGACGGAAAATCCGACCATTTGTACGCTCCATCGGAAATTTGTCGGATTTTCCACGTACAAATGTTGGATGGCAGGCTTTAAAATTTTCCGTGGACAACGGTCTGTTGTCGGATTTTCTGATCACGTGTACATAAGTCCGTCGGACATAAATCCAAAGTACAAACATGCATTCTCGGAAAGGGAATAGCCGCTCCAGGTGGGAACCCAAACGAACATCCACCGTTGCAGACAACTCAGGTGCAGGCAATGCACTTAGCAAAGCAGGAACAAAAATTGTCTCTGGACAGCCGCACTCTGAACATATTGTAGCCTTTATTAAAAAAAAAAAAAAAAGGACAGCACTACAAGTCACAGCAAAGTAAAATGGAACCCAACTGCTGACGCGTTTCACACTGAAACTAGTGCTTAGTCATAGCATTCTCGGAAGCAATGCTCACCATAACACATTAGCAGAAGGTGCCCAAAGGGTGGCGCTAAAGAGCTAAAAAAACACGTAGTACGTAACTATGTTCATGTTTGTTGGCCGACAATTGTGTGCCATTTGTATGCTAGACAAGTTCTTGGCCAACGCCCTTCGAAAAAAAGTCCAAAGCTTTGTCTGCGGAAAATGCGATCGTGTGTACGAGGCTTAAAACTAATGTAGCGCTACCCCTGCAGGAGCCGCTGGTTTGTTGTTGGGATCGGCATATTAAGTTACCTCAGTGTTGTCTAGGGGTGTAGCTCATGAATAAAGTAGTGAGCGAATGTCCAGTACACAAAGAAAGGTTTTCAAATGCTTTATTTCAGGCCCAACATAGCCAACATCAACATGCAGTAGGAAGGAAAGGT
Organism: Rana temporaria; assembly: GCF_905171775.1. NCBI lineage: Eukaryota > Metazoa > Chordata > Amphibia > Anura > Ranidae > Rana > Rana temporaria. Next base: position 250,276,423 of record NC_053489.1, read on the forward strand.
TGATGAAGCGATAGAGAACTTGCGGTATCAGGCCTGGATATAGAAAGAGCAATCCTGCTCTCAGCAGCACAATAATAGTAGTCACCGTTCGTCGCCACTCTAGCCAGAGTGGGTGAAGTGCCCTGAAAGGAATGTGAAATGATGGAATATTATGTCTGACATTAGCTACTCCATTTTGAGATCTAGGATTCCATTTTATATAATATAGGTCTCTGTAGAGACATTTCAATATGTACTTTTGTTTTTTGCTTTTAATCTAACATTTAAGTTTTGCGGTTTTCATAAATAGAATATGTGCTTGATGGCTAGTTCCGGAGCAGGCATTCTGTATGCAAGTAACGTGTTCTTCTGTCTTTAAAGTTTAACAATTGTTCCTTAAAATCCTCTGAAATCTGTAAGATTGAAACTGTGAACTTCTTCCCCTTTTTCTACATGTTAGGAGGAGGAGATTTCTTTAACTCTCTGTATGTGTGTATAAATGCTCTGTCGAAAAATATAGCAATTTGCAATTATCGATACAACATAAGTGTCTGTGTCATCATTGTCTCGCTAGCGAGGGAATCCCACCTGTCCAAGGTCCAGCCTAGGCAACAGGATCAGAACCGAATCTAACAGAACTGGTACCAGGAAGCGAGGTGCTGATTGACCAGGTAGGGCCACACTTATTCTCGAATTTTACATTTGGGTGTTTTTGTGTTCTTTGCCTGGCTCAGTAGAGCCTCGGATAATTTTAAGTTTTTTAGTTTTAAGATTCTGTTGTGCGTATTGCAGAGGTTGCGGTTATAAAGGATAGGGAGAGTCCGGCGGAGTGTCTGACTATAAACTAAGAGTCGACGGGTTTGTCTGACTATAAACTAAGAATATTTCAGGGTAGCAGCAGATTGCTCCCTGAAGAAGGACGGACAGAGTGGAGTCCCAAGTACAAAAGAGCTCATTTCTTGTTTTGTATTGTCTGAAATTGATGTGATTTAATCTGTTGCAACCTTTTGAATAATATAGAACATACTGTATTGTATAATATAAGATTGATTGTTGTTGTTAAAAAGAAAACAGTGATTACATGTCATACTCTGTGCCAAAGACCTCCTGTATAGAGTGCAAAACAGGTTTAACTTTCTTGGCAGACGGGTCAAAGTTATCCCTAATCTCTGTATGGCCAAGAGAACATAGAAGTCCAACTCAATTAGGCAACAGGAGATTTTACCCGTTTAATCCAAAAAAACAGTCTCCCTGCACTAGAGTGCATCGAGTGAATATACACAATCAGATACCGTTCACCCCACAGGAAGGTCTTAGAGAAGGCCTGTCCCCGGACGAAGTGAAGGAGATTGTGCAAAGGACAGGACAAACTTTAGTTGTCTGTCCCTTTTCTTTACCAGTGTCCCAAATATTTTAAGGAGGACTTGAAATACAGAGTATCGACATGGGTAATAAATTTGGGAAGGAGTGTTCAGAAGGTAAGCTGAAGCAACCCTCCCCTATAGAGTTTGTTAAGAGTGAAATACCAATTGTATATTGTGATCCTTTTTGGGACTTGATAGTGAAACGAAGCCACCAGTTGCATATGTCAGGATATAGTCCTGTGGGCCCCACTAACCGACAGCAATGGTATGAGGTAGAGAAAATGTGTGGAATAGGAAAGAACATATATCCACCAGGGGACTGGGATACGGAGTATATGAAAAAATGTTGTAAGAAGTGGAGGCCTTTAGTGGAAAAATATGAAAAGAAATATGCGGAGTTGGACCAAGGTACTGCCCTTACTAGGGAAGTTCCTCCACCTTATACCAGGCGCCCACCCCCAGTGCCAACCGCGCCAACCCCACCGTCTTATGTTTTTGTTAAAGAGGAAGCTCCTCGCAGAAAATTATACCCCGTTCTTTCAAATCCTCAAGTTGCAATCATGGCTTATGGCTCAGCAACTGACCAACAAAAACAACAATGGGAAGATAGAGCCAAGGAGGAGGCAGATAAAAGGGCATCTGAAGAGGGCAGGAGAATAAGAGAAGCTCAGAGAAGAGCGGATATAAAAAGGGAGTTTGAGGAGTTGCAAAGGGACTTAGACTCAGTTAATACTCAAACGAGAATAGCAGACATGAGAAATAAGAGAGATGAAATAGAAGAAGACGCGAGACGCCTTCGGGAACAGCAGAGGGAAATAAACTTAAGACATGAACAGATGAATGAACATAAACAAAGTCTAGATGCACAGGCCCAAGAGGTGAGGGACTATGGGGAGCAACTTAACAGGGAAAAGGAGGAGATTTTAGCACGAAAAAGTGACCTCGACCAAAGAAAACTTGAGTTGGAGAAAATTGCTAGGGAACAACAGGAGCAGTTGCGTTTAATAGAAGAGCAGCGGGTGCTTACTGCCCCTCGGACTAGGTTAGAAGCCTCTAAGGCTGCCAAGGCTTCAGCTCAACAGGCTGAAACTATACGAGAACAGCAACCTGACAGAGAGAGTGGTGATAAGGAAGAGATTACTGCCCCAAGTTTGGAGGGAGAAATGAAACATATTGCCATTACACAAGTAAAAGTCCAAACAGAACCCCAAGTTTCTCCACAACTTCCAGGGACGGGGGTATTCCCAATGATGACCATAGGCACCATGGAAGTGTATGTCCCCTTTACCATGGGTCAGTTAAAGGATCTTAGAGATACCTGTCCTACTCCAAAAAAGGACCCTAGAGGCGCAGCTACTTTCTTGGGTAGATTCTGTGCTGGTGCGGGAATGACAAAGGAAGACTTACTGTTAATCATACAGATGATCGACCCTGACCCTGGCCAGGATTTTCCTTTTGATAACACCTACAAATCTGCTCTTACAACTGAAGGACCGATAAACCTCCAGGAGTTCTGGAGACTGACTGGCCATCATTGGATGACCATATACAAGGGTACTAGTGCACTCACATCCTTCATAACAAGCTCTCAAAAGACAGGGGAAGAGTATTTTGCATATGTTAAACGTATGCATTTAGCTTGGAAGGATGCGGGTCTAACAGACCATACCCTTTTTGTAACCACCACACTTAACGGGGGAAGCCAGAAGATAGCACAAATGTTAAAAATATTAGACCCTAAAATTATGAACATGACTCCGGAGGCCTTTGTAGAACATGTAAAGGTTAGGCATCAAACAGGTCTCTTTGAAGCGAAAGGAGGACTTTTCCCAGCTTTAACGGGAGAGCCCATGCTGGAGAAAACACCCCTGTTGGCGGCGCAAATGCCTTACCAACAACAGAATCAGTACCCTGTTGGCAATCAGTATCCTCCACGCTCTGTGCCATACCCTCGCCAGGGCCCACAAAATGATCAAGCATGTTTCCATTGTGGTGGCTTTGGCCATTGGAAGGCTAACTGCCCACAAAGGAGAGAAAATTATAGAGGTAAAAAGGGAAACAGGGGAGCTTATAGAGGTCAAAACCCTAACTGGAATGACAATAGACAGATAGCCCAGTACCCACAGTGGAACCAACAGGCACAATCTCAAAACCAACCACAGCAGCTACAAGCTGGTGCCGGGCCTCTTCCCTCTCCCCAAATACCGGTACAATGGCCAAACAGACAAAACCCATAGGGAGGCCCGGAGCGTATCCCGTCCTTAGTTCTTTGCTCTTATTCTGGCACTTGGCAGGCTTTACCTACTATAAACCTTGTTGTAGAGGGGGTAGACACCGCATTCCTGGTAGACTCCGGAGCCACGACCAGTGGTTTAAACAACAAGGCTTTTGCCAGTAGGGCTATTACACAAGGACGCTCTGTGGGAATTAATGGGATACCAACATCACACGACATAACATCAGATTTAGAAATCTGTAACCAAGATGGCAAGTTCCTATGTAAATGTAGTTTTGCTCTGTTATTTACTTGCCCAGTCTCTTTAGCTGGTAGAGACTTACTATCCAAACTACGAATCAAAATAATTTTTGAGCCCAATGGCACCGTGTCAGTTAAATCACCAGACTGTGATGTGTCAGTGCAGAAACGGGTGGACATCAGATCTTTCTTTGTGGCTCTACCCCCACCAGTAGGTCAGCATAAAATATGGGCAGAGTCCAAAGATTCTGTGGGTTTCCTAAATTGCACACCCTACCGGCCGACAATCAGACAGGGATGTCTCCCCATTTTTCAGAAACAATATCCCCTGTCTGAGGAGAAGTTGAATGGTATAGACCCACAGATAGAATTATTTTTACAAAAGGGCATACGGACTCCAGTCATCAGTCCTTGGAACACACCCATTAACCCCGTAAGAAAGGCAAACGGAACATGGCAACAATAAACTGAATAAAGCTACTCAAGGTACTATGAAAAATTGGTCCTTATATCTCCCAGGTGTACTTTACCAGATAAGGGTCACTCCTAATTCTAGAGGGTATTCCCCTTTTGAGGTACTCATGGGACATCCTCCAGCTGAGAATAGTGTAGGAAAGGATAATGATTTGTTTTCTCAACAGGAAACTTGGATGAAACATCTGGTAAGTACTATTCAACATACCCAAGAAGGAGTTGCTGTCACCTTTTCTCCTCTTTCCACAGATCCAACTCACCCTTTTATACCTGGAGATGAGGTATTGGTTAAGCAGTTGGCCGTAAGAAGAAAGACGGGCCCCATTTACCAAGGCCCATATACGGTGGAAAAGGTCTCCCGGACAGCCGTAAAGGTTGAAGGCCTAGGACCATGGATTCATGCGAGCAGATTGAAAAAGGGTCCCTTGAAGATAAAGACCCCAGAAGCCCCGATGGCTCCCCCCTTGGAGCGAGGGCTCGAGAACAAGGAGGACACAAAGCTAGAAGCCCCGATGGCTCCCCCCTTGGAGCGAGGGCTTAAGAACAAGGAGGACGCAAAGCCAGAGACCCTGATGGCTCCCTCCATAGAGCAAGGGTCCGGGAAAACCAGCACTTAACTGCCAATCAGGTGTACAATAGAATGATAAGAGGAGGGAAATACTGTGGACTATTGCTTATATTGTTTGTGGTGACTGCTACGGGGGTTTGCTACTTCACCCCAGGTTGCCATGGGATACATGGAATGCATGAGGTGGGAAAAGGCCAAGACCCAAAATTAGTCATGGTAGGGAAGAGATTCATTAGATGGCGAGCCAGAGATCAATATTGGGATTCAAAGGGTAATATCTGGAAGCTTTGCTGTGTCAAATTTGACTGGGTGAGGAGGATTCCCAAAGGCCACCTAACGGGTTATACAGAGACGGACCTAGCCTGTAAAATTAAAGCAACCATGTTTTTCTATAATGACACAGTAGGGAAACCGCTTAGGTTCTGTATTCCCAGGGAACATACGGTAACTAAAACACTGGTGTCACGTTTGAAAAAGGTAAACGCAGGGTTGTCCACAAAGGGGGTGGTGGATGATCCTCTGTTCTTTCAAAGAATAGATGAATCTCTTAATATCAATCAAAGAGATAACAATGTTGACAAAGCGAAAGTGTATGGAACAAAGGTGTTTAAGTCCATGGGACCTGTGGGGAACCCAAAGAAATATGAGGAGGTCCCCACTGTTCCCCACCACTGGGCATTAATGTATAAATATGGACAATTAACAGGGCAGAAAGAGAACTGCTGGGTATGTTCCAAAATACATTCTAATGAGGGTAAAATCTTGGTTATAGGCTTACCAGTAACATTGCCTCAATTTGTGGCCGCTGCAGGTAAGACCCCCATGAGAAGGGTTACCAGGACTGATAGACCAGTGTACTTTAGAAAATTTTATAAACACCCCAACCTCTGTTTTTTGAATGGTGTGGTAACACATGAAGGTCAGATAGCAAATGGAGAATGGTGTCGAGAATCTGTGATGAATATGACTATTAGGAATGTTGCGGCATGGGAGGAGGACAAGTCCTTAGAAATTGAAGGATTGGGAATTAAACTTACTGAGATGAATGATGGAGATGAGAGAGTGGGAAATATGAGTTTGTATAACATAAGCCATTGTTTTAGGATGAGGAAGCCCAATGACACTGTTAACCAGGTTCTCTCCTCCCTACATAATGTAAGTACTCCATGGATATCCCCCCAATCTGAGTTTGTGCCTCTTGCAGACTGGATGTGCCTGACGGGTCTACGAACTCCTATGCATGGGGAGGAGGTGGTGGAAGCACCACACCTTCCCCAGGGATTTATGGTCTGTTGTGGACTGGCTTGTCATACCACCATCCCATATCCCACCGATAGAAACACAGGGGGATGGTGTTCCCTTATGTACATGGTTCCTTATATGGGAGTAGCAAGTGGAGAAACCATGATGGAAATGAACAAACCGTCAGGGAGTTTGAAAATAAGATCCAAACGAGATGTAACAAGTCTCTGGGAAAAATTACCGACTTTGCTCCCAGGAGGAAGTATTAATGCCCTAACCAGAGTAGATGAATTTTCAAGTCTGGTAATGTCTTGGATGAATAAAACTGACAGGGACATTACTGATTTGAATGAGGAAACTTATAAAATAAGACTGTTGCAAGAAATGACAAACCTACAGTTGGAAAAGATGGGAGATATTGTTGTAGGGCTATGTATATTACATGAACAAGCGGATATGTGTTGCACATTCATGAAAAATCTTACTAAGGCCATTGGAGAAATTACTGTTCCTGATTACCATGACCAAATAGAAGCCCACCACAATGAGAGAATGTCCCTGGTGAATCAAATGCAACACATGGGAGATGCTTGGGATCCTTTTTCTGGATCTCTGGGAGGATTGTGGCCTAGTATTGTGGGTTTCTTTAAAAAGGCAGGAATATTCATTATAATGATCTTGCTCCTGGCCTTGTGTGCATTCCTTTCAGTAAAAATGATATTCTGTATAATTGGGAAAACAACAGGATTAAAAATAAAGCAGAATCCCGAATCCAGCCAGGATTCCCAGGAGTCATTCACGCTGAAAAGGCAAAATTGGTATAGTGAGTGATCCCAGGAAAGTAAATATCCTTGGGATCAGAGGAGGGAATTGAAAGGAATGTGAAATGATGGAATATTATGTCTGACATTAGCTACTCCATTTTGAGATCTAGGATTCCATTTTATATAATATAGGTCTCTGTAGAGACATTTCAATATGTACTTTTGTTTTTTGCTTTTAATCTAACATTTAAGTTTTGCGGTTTTCATAAATAGAATATGTGCTAGATGGCTAGTTCCGGAGCAGGCATTCTGTATGCAAGTAACGTGTTCTTCTGTCTTTAAAGTTTAACAATTGTTCCTTAAAATCCTCTGAAATCTGTAAGATTGAAACTGTGAACTTGTTCCCCTTTTTCTACATGTTAGGAGGAGGAGATTTCTTTAACTCTCTGTATGTGTGTATAAATGCTCTGTCGAAAAATATAGCAATTTGCAATTATCGATACAACATAAGTGTCTGTGTCATCATTGTCTCGCTAGCGAGGGAATCCCACCTGTCCAAGGTCCAGCCTAGGCAACAGGATCAGAACCGAACCTAACAAAGTGCCCCCCGGACAGACTTCTACCACAAGCCTGAAAAAAAAATCTACAGTATCTCACAAAAGTGAGTACACCCCTCACATTTTTGTAAATATTTTATTCTATCTTTTCATGTGACAACACTGAAGAAATGACACTTTGCTACAATGTAAAGTAGTGAGTGTACAGCTTGTATAACAGTGTAAATTTGCTGTCCCCTCAAAATCACTCAACACACAGCCATTAATGTTGAAACCGCTGACAACAAAAGTCATTACACCCCTAAGTGAAAATGTCCAAATTGGGCCCAAGTAGCCATTTTCCCTCCCCAGTGTCATGTGACTGTTACAAGGTCTCAGGTGTGAATGGGGAGCAGGTGTGTTAAATTTAGTGTTATCACTCTCACTCTCTCATACTGGTCACTGGAAGTCCAACATGGCACCTTATGGCAAAGAACTCTCTGAGGATCTGAAAAAAAAGAATTGTTGCTCTACATAAAGATGGTCTAGGCTATAAGAAGATTGCCAAGACCCTGAAACTGAGCTGCAGCACAGTGGCCAAGACCATACAGCAGTTTAACAAAATAGGCTCCACTCAGAACAGACCTCTCCATGGTCGACCAAAGAAATTGAGTGCACGTGATCAGCGTCATATACAGAGGTTGCCTTTGGGAAATAGACATATGAGTGCTGCCAGCATTGCTGCAGAGGTTGAAGGAGTGGGGGGTCAGCCTGTCAGTGCTCCGACCATACACCGCACACTGCATCAAATTGATATGCATGGCTGTCGTCCCAGAAGGAAGCCTCTTCTAAAGATTATGCTGAAGACAAGCAAACTAAGGACATGGATTACATGTCCTGTGGTCTGATGAGACCAAAATAAACGTATTTGGTTCAGATGGTGTCAAGTGTGTGGTGGCAACCAGGTGTGGTCTCATTCCCCTCCTACAATATGTTACATCAGAGATGTCAGTGACATCTTTCGTGTTGCTGCACATCCCCTGTGTAGATGTATTGTGCTCTGAGCTGTCTCAGAAAATGTACTGCTATAAGCTTTCTGCTGTATTTGATTCCTTTTTTCTAACTCTGTGCCTTCTCACATGTAAGTACTGTGTGCTGGACAGCCACATAAGAAACAAATGGATCTGACTCGGTGAACACTGACAAATAGTACTACATTTAGAGAGTTTTTTTATGCAGATTTGTACTGGGGGAAAAAAAAAGCTAAAATGTCATATTAAAATTGTTCAATTTGAAAATGGACACTCTTTCTTGTGAGGTCATTTATATTCCTATAAGGCTTTATGTATAACTGCTGCACTGTATGAAAACATACACAGTACATTTGCTATTTTATTATTGTTATTTATTGTTATTGTGTTATTTACAGCATTGAATGTTTGATTATTACATTATATTATTATACATTATATTACATTATATTATTATTATATTATAATTATACATTATATTACATTATATTATTATTATACATTATATTACATTATATTATTATTATATTATTATACATTATATTACATTATATTATTATTATATTATTATTATACATTATATTACATTATATTATTTTTATATTATTATTAACGGCTGCACTCTATGCACACATACATAGTAATTTTTTTTTGTTATTTATAGCAGTGAATTTTTGATTATTATATTATATTATGTGTGCTGTAATTACAGAATTAGTTTACTTAGTTTAGGTTATTCTAATTTGTGTCAACTCTTTTTTCTTGTATAGGTTCAGCTCTGGGTTTTTCTATCAGCTCAGAAGGACATTATGTTACTCGTGAAACAGGGGATTCGGTAACATTATCCTGTAACTACTCTTTATCTAGCAACTCTCCGTATTTGTTTTGGTATCGCCAGTATCCACAAAAAATCCAATTAATTTTAATCCGTGGAGGCAAGGGGCTTGCTAATGTTTTTAATTCAAATAAGGATTTGGCAGAAGGAAAATTCTCCTCCGAGACAAGCTACACAAGCACCAATTTAACCATCTCTAGTCTGACCGAATCTGATTCTGCATTGTATTTGTGTGCTCTGAGTGATGGTGCACAGTGCTGCAGAAGCATTAAACGAATGTAAAAAACTGTGTGTACTGTTGGTTCATGTCCACCAGGTGGCGGAATTCATCTAAATACTAATCTAAAGACATCAATATGACATACTTGTATGACTTGTATGGATGTGGGTATAACGTATAAGAATGGAGTCCTACTTTTAAAGTTTTGATTTGAAAATGCCATTTTACCATACCTTGATCTCCGGAAGTTTTTACCCAATTTATAACCAGGCCATTTTTTGCTATTTAGCACTGCTCTACTTTAAAGTGGTTGTAAAGTCAGAAGGTTTTTAATCTTAATGCATTCTATGTATTAAGATAAAAAAAACTTCTGCGTGCAGCAACCCCCCTCGGCCCCCCCCCCTAATACTTACCTGAGCCCGTCTCTCTCCAGTGATGTCATTGAGTGCCTCAGCCTTCCGGGACTCTCTTCCTGATTGGCTGAGACACAGCAGTGGTGTCATTGGCTCCCAATGCTGCCAGTTAGCCAATCTGGAGAGAGAGGGGGCAGGGCCAAATGGGTGCTCCATGTCTGATTGGACACAGGGAGCTTTGGCTCAGCCCAGGTTGTGCTGCAGCGAATGAGAGCACAGTCTTCTGGGTCTGTGCGCTCGTTTTCTGATGTAGGTAGACAAGTGGTTAATACTGTCTTATAATTTCCACTATTTTAATACAATTTTCCACTGTAATATTGTAATGTGACTGCTTATTAAAGACCAACTCTAGCAAAATTTGTTTTGTTAAATTCTGTATGGTCTGTTTCCCTAAGGCCTCGTACACACAACCGGACATGTCCGCTGAAACTGGTCCACGGACCAGTTTCAGGGGACAGATCCAATCGTGTGTACAGGCTAGCGGACAGATTTCCAGCGGACAAATGTTTCTTAGCATGCTAAGAAACATGTCCACTGGAAAGCTGTCCGGCGGACATGTCCGCTGGTTAGTACGTCTAACCAGCGGACAGATATCTTCCGCATGCGTCGAATGGATTCGATGCATGCGTGGAAGTATTTTACTTCCTGGTTTGGTGACATAGTTACATAGTTAGTTACATAGTTACATAGTTAGTCAGGTTGAAAAAAGACACAAGTCCATCCAGTTCAACCACAAAAAACAAAATAAAAAAACACAGTAAAATCCTATACACCCAACTCCATACCCACAGTTGATCCAGAGGAAGGCAAAAAACCCCAGCGGAGCATGATCCAATTTGCTACAGCAGGGGAAAAAATTACTTCCTGATCCCCCGAGAGGCAATCGGATTTACCCTGGATCAACTATACCTACAAATCTTAGTACTCAGTTATATTCTGTACATTTAGGAAAGAATCCAGACCTTTCTTAAAGCAATCTACTGAGCTGGCCAGAACCACCTCTGGAGGGAGTCTGTTCCACATTTTCACAGCTCTTACTGTGAAAAAACCTTTCCGTATTTGGAGGTGAAATCTCTTTTCCTCTAGACGTAAAGAGTGCCCCCTTGTCCTCAGTGATGACCGTAAAGTGAATAACTCAACACCAAGTTCACTGTATGGACCTCTTATATATTTGTACATGTTGATCATATCCCCCCTTATTCTCCTCTTCTCAAGAGTGAATAAATTTAGTTCCTCTAATCTTTCCTCATAGCTGAGCTCCTCCATGCCTCTTATCAGTTTGGTTGCTCTTCTCTGCACTTTCTCCAGTTCTCCTATATCCTTTTTGAGAACTGGTGCCCAAAACTGAACTGCATATTCCAGATGAGGTCTTACTAATGATTTGTACAGGGGCAAAATTATATCTCTGTCTCTGGAGTCCATACCTCTCTTAATACAAGAAAGGACTTTGCTCGCTTTGGAAACCGCAGCTTGGCATTGCATGCCATTATTGAGCTTATGATCAACTAAAACCCCCAGATCCTTCTCCACTACAGACCCCCCCAGTTGTACTCCCCCTAGTATGTATGATGCATGCATATTCTTAGCCCCCAAGTGCATAACTTTACATTTATCTACATTAAACCTCATCTGCCACTTAGTCGCCCAATCAGACAGAGCATTGAGGTCGGCTTGTAAATTGGAGACATCCTGTAAGGACGTTATTCCACTGCATAGCTTGGTGTCATCTGCAAAGACAGAAATGTTACTTTTGATCTCAGACCCAATATCATTTATAAATATATTGAAAAGTAAGGGTCCCAGCACTGAACCTTGGGGTACACCACTGATAACCTTGGACCATTCAGAGTAAGAATCATTAACCACGACTCTCTGAATTCTGTCTTTCAGCCAGTTTTCTATCCATTTACAAACTGATATATCCAATCCTGTAGACCTTACCTTACACATGAGCCGTGTGTGCGGAACTGTATCGAACGCTTTTGCAAAATCCAAATATATCACGTCCACAGCCACGCCTCTGTCCAGGGTTTTACTTACCTCTTCATAAAAGGAAATCAGGTTTGTCTGACAACTTCTGTCTTTCATGAATCCATGTTGTCTGCTGCTTAAATAGTTTTTTTCCAGCAAGAACTCATCCATGTGGTCTTTTATTAAACGTTCCAGTATCTTCCCAACTATAGAAGTTAAACTAACAGGTCTATAGTTACTTGGTAAAGACTTTGTTCCCTTTTTAAATATGGGCACCACATTGGCCCTGCGCCAATCCAGTGGTACTATTCCTGTCTTTAATGAGTCCCTAAATATTAGATACAGTGGCTTTGAAATGACAGAGCTCAACTCACCTAGGATCCGTGGATGGATGCCATCTAGTCCAGGTGCTTTATCCACCTTTATTCTGTCTAAATATTTCTGGACCATATCACTTTTGAGCCATTGTGGATTTGGGGCTGTGTCACTCCAACAGCGTCAACAGCACCACCACGTCACCGCGCTGTCTGTCCGCGGGGATTTCGGTTTGATGGTGTGTACAGCCATCAGACCGAAATCTCCGAGCGGACATGTACGATGAAAATGGTCCGCGGACCGTTTTCATCGGACATGTTCGATGGTCTGTACGAGGCCTCATAGACAGATTTACCATCACTTACTGTCCCCATGGGGACACGGACTGCATTGTTTCACTAACATTGGGAAGGGTTCCCCATATATATATATTTTTTATTTATCACAGCGAGAGCAAGTGAGGTGAAATCTTCTCAATAGCATCAAGGACAGCATAAAGCATTGCAGCAGTATTAATTCATTCCCAGTTTATCCAAAAAGTATGGCTTTACAGCCTAGTTTTTGTATAAGTTCTCAGAAAATAGGTGCAGGAACTCAACTACGACCCCCCCCCCCACACACACACACATACACCCTCCAATCTGCATCAAATAGTGGGTGTGGTCACATTTCACTAACAGTGAGAGGGTCATACAGGGGCATTAAATACTAAGAGTGCATAATGTACAGAGTGCAGAGTTTAGGGGTGCTATACACACAGAGTGCAGAGTTTAGGGGTGTTATACACACAGAGTGCAGAGTTTAGGGGTGCTATACACACAGAGTGCAGAGTTTAGGGTTGTGCTGCATAGAGAGTACAGAGTGCAGAGTCCAGCCTTCTTCCACAGCTGCCTACGCCTGCATCCCCCATCCGCATCTCAATTTCACCCTTCTTTAGCTCTGACCTCTACATGCATCCCCCCTCCACTGCCCCCATCTCCACACCCCCTCCTTAAAAGATCTACCATCTTCCACATGTCTTACTTTTGTTGCTGTATTAAGCTGAAGCTTCCAGCTGGCTATAGTACCTACCTGCACACTGTAGCTGGCTCCTCCTCTTCCACTTGCAGGGAGATCATTCAAAGGTCGTGTCAGCATCCACACTCCACCCTGGGCAACTGCATCTTCCTTGTCTCCATCCTGAACTCAGTGGAAGACAATGAGGAGATCAGACCTGTGGGAACCATTGGGAGACATGCTGTTACTTGTAAACACAGAAGCCGGACCTCTGTGTTTACAAGTGATAGTGGTAAGCGGGGAGCAGAGGGCCTGAGCCAGAGGTGATGAGTACCCCCATCCCACAGTCCCTCCCTACCCTGAATCTCTCTATCTAGCACTATATTATTTTTTTCTAACTG